>NC_053027.1:355477794-355692169 GCF_003073215.2 Triticum urartu | reverse complement strand
CAAGTCAAGGTCCTACAATGACAAAAGATCTTCTAGTCGAGAGCGAAACTGCTACAGTTGTGGAAGACCCGGACACTATTCCAATGAGTGTACGGCTCCCTACAAGAGAAGAGAAGATTCTCCAAAAAGAAGAAGCAAAGAATCACCACCAAGAGAGAGAAGGAGTAGAGATGATCGTTATGAACGAAGATACTCACGGAGAAGCAAGGATTCGGAAAGGAAGGAAAAATAATCAAGGAGCTACACAAAACGAAGACATCAAGCTCATGTTGGTGAATGGGTATCCGGCTCCGACTCCGACAGCCACTCCGAGAGAAGTTATCACTCCGACTCCGAAGATACTCAAGATGAAGGTGTTGCCGGTCTAGCACTTGTGTCAACCAACTCCTACGACATATTTGACTCACCAAATGAAGGAATTGGAAGATGCTTCATGGCCAAAGGTCCTAAGGTAACACACCCCGAGTATGTTGATTTCAATAGTGATGAAGATGACTTGTTAGGTGATGATTTGCTTGTTGACAACTCTAGTGATGAATACTATGATGAAACGTCAATTAATCATGCTAATCAAGATAAAACGAATGACAATGATAAGGAGAAGATTGAGGCTCTAACTAAAGAACTAAACACTCTTAAGTTAGCTCATGAAACTATCTTCGAAGATCATCGAGAACTTGATGAGGACATGACTACCTTGGATACGACCAAAAATATTGCATACATGCATATTTGTCAGGTGATTTCTAATGCAAACTATTCAATAATCTATTTATGTTATCCAGAACAAAAATACTTCACACACTTTTGTGTTTTGTCTAATTGCAGGTGTATGGGACATTTGTACAATCCACATATGAAGATAAGGGAAAAGGAGAAGTTTATGTTGTGTTCAAAAAGTCCTCTCACGTCACTTTTGGGCCAAGAGAAGATAGAGTCCAAGTCTTTCACGTTCTGGATTCAGATTCGGACTGCACAGACATACCTGACTCAAAACGCCAACAACTTTTTCATACAACTCCGAATTGGGTGATTCTTTTTTTGTTGGAAACTATATTTCGTGCTCTTTCCAACCCAATTGGATTCACCTTCAAATTCGTCCGGAGCGTTGAGTTACGGACGAAACAATCTGACGTTGCAGCAGAATCCGAGTCAAACTACAAGCCCAAAGGTGTTGCATCACCTCCACTTGGGCCCATGAGCCTTGTACGACCTAGGGTTAGTTTTAGGCTGCCTTGGGACGTCCTCCCACCTCCTTGGCCGCCACCCCTTGCTCCTATATAAGTAGATCCATCTAGTAGCTTTTTCCTTGGGATTTGTTTAGTTAAAAGTTAGCCATTGCAACTTCGTGTACTTCGTTTGTGTCCAACGACCAGACCAAGACCGCTTACGGATCCCCACCATTATCAATACTTCATATATATTCGCAATATTCAGATTGCTTTATCATATTCTTGCTCGTTCTTCGATTGCTTGCAGGAATAGACCTTCGTGGTCAGGTTGATCGTGCTCCAGCGTGGTCAATAACCTCTCGGAGTTGGTTTAGCGATTGCTAAGGCACAACGTCGTGTACGTTTGTAGTCGGATCGTCAAAGTCGTCTCCACCAAATCGATAGTTATCATCTCATCGAAAGATCGGGACAGCCACCCCCTCTATCAGAACTTTTAAGAGCTCATGAGAAATTACGCTTTGAAAAGCTCAATCTTGAGCGAGAGCATGAGTTGTTAAAAGCAATCAATGATGATCTCCACAAGAAAAGTTCTTCTTACATTGCCAAGCGTTTACTCTTATCCACTTACATGCCTCAAGTCAAGTCTAGTAACAAGAACAAGAAAGATTCTTCCTCTAGCATTAACAATGATCATGCTAAATCCAATATTGTTGCTTCTAGTAGTTCTCTTGATTCCACTAATGATTCTCTTAGCCAAGTTACACTTGAGCAAGAAAATAGCTTATTGAAGGGAATTATAGAGAAAGGAGTGTACAAAAGCCTTGCCTGGAGTAAGCAATTCGAGGAAATTGTGCGCAAGCAAGGAATGCACCGGAAGAATCAAGGTGTTGGTTTTGAACGAAAGTTCAATGCCAATGGAGTTGAGTGGGAAGAAGATCAATACCCCAAGACAAAGTTTGTTCCTCAATAAGAGAAGTATGATACTTCTTTCAAGGGGACACAAGCTCAAGATGATCTTCCACCACAAGACTACAAGCAAAAAGGCAAGGACAAGCTTCAAGAGGAAATTGATGCATTTGAAGAAGCCCCTAAGACCTTAGTCAAGTGGATTCCCAAGACTACTTCAAGTTCCACTTCATCAAGTACGACTACAACTCCAAGGATTCCAATCAAGATGGTGTGGATCCAAAAGAAGAAGAACTAGAGAGTTCTTGAGGGTGACTCCGCCAACATACTTCACTCTTATCATTTTGGCAAGAACAAGTGCAATCAACTTCCACATCTTCCACTAGTTCAAGGAGTCACAAACCCTCTTGTTGGTAAGACAAGGGACAAGGTAACCTAAAAGTTTTCATGGACATCATCTTGTGTGTGCATCACTCTATGTCTATGGATATCCTTGTTTGTTCCTTGTGGGACTAACCCATGTAGGTATTGA
The DNA here is from genome assembly GCF_003073215.2 of Triticum urartu. NCBI lineage: Eukaryota > Viridiplantae > Streptophyta > Magnoliopsida > Poales > Poaceae > Triticum > Triticum urartu. The sequence goes on along the minus strand of NC_053027.1, from coordinate 355,689,559 downwards.
AAGTGCAATTCACTCAAATGGATAGCTCCAAGTGATCTACATCAACATTGAGCATCCACATCTTCAACATCTACATGAAGTCATCATCGACAAAACCCGAGGTTAGTTCATCCCTCTAAGGGGGGATATCACATCTAGGGGGAGCTTTACTCTAAGACTTGAGCTAAAGCAACTCTAAAGATGTGAACAAAACAATGCTTTATGTAAAAGTGGTAACCCCACTTGAGCTTAAACGATGAGTATGACCTATGATCAAGTGTTCTCACTTGACTCCTGAGTCAATATACTCATATATAGATGACCTTGTCATCGCAAATTGCTTGATAGATGCTAGAATTGGTTGTGCATGCCTTGTCACATATTTCATTTGCCATCTTATTGTGTGAGCATGCTGGTTGCATATTTTACTCATTCGAGGACATCCACTTGTTTTGATTGTTTGGTTTTATTTCCTTTTGCCAAGTGGATGGACAAGAATGCCTAAGAACCTCCTCTAGCTATCTATGCTTTTCTCGTCTCAAACTCTATTCATGCTACATCACAAAATTTGATCAAGTCAGATTCGAACCACTCTGTGTGAGGAGCGCTCGGAGTCCCCGATTCGTCATAGACTTAAACTTCCAAAACCTCTTTATGATTCTCAGTCTGACCGATACCCCACTTTCGGTCCTACCGATATCATTAAGTTGATCTAGGTTTTCGATCTCGATGCAACCGATTTGAACCATTCGGTCACACCGAGTTGCAACAACTGTATACAGTTTTGCATCTCGGTGCCACCGAGTTGTTCCACTCGGTCACACCGACAGGGTCGGGCTATATATAGTCACGGGCAAAAATTTGGAAATTTCTCCGAACCCCTTCGCCCGCGCGATAGCCTGCTCTGCCAACTTGGTCTCCGGATCGTCTCCTCGCCGCCAGCCGCCTCCAGTCGCTGGTCTCCGTCGCCGTCAACGGAAATTCAACCCCACCGTTGCCGCCGTAGCGAGTCTCCGCCGAACTAGGGTATGGACTCGATCTTTGTGCTATTCCCCAATCCGATTCTTAGCACATTGTGATCATCATGATTCTTGCCACGTTTGTTAAACTCCTATCCAGTCAATGCGTTCGTAGATTAGTTTTGATTCGAAAATTTTAGGGTTAGGTTTCCGCCGAAACCATCTCGGACCCACCGAGTTGAAAAACTCGGTCCCACCGATTTGGCTCATGCCATTACACAAGTGAGACTCGGTCTAACCGAGAATTACTTATCGGTGTGACCGATTTTGGAACTTTGTGAAACCCTAGCAGTCTCGGTGCCACCGAACTGTGACTCGGTCTGACCGAGTTCACTAGTTTAGGTTCCAAAACTGCTTCGGTATCACCGAGTTTAAAAATCGGTAGATCCGAGATGATTTCCGTGGGAAACTAAAACTAAGATTTTGAATCATTCTTTTGCAAAAATCTCTGCATTTTGTGATGCTCATCCACTCTACCTCATCTATAAACTATTCACTGGGTCAGCAGTCAGCTTGTTCATCATGTCAGACCAAAGTGATAGCCAGAACATGTCAGAACAGCCAGTGCAGATGAGTGAGGGCACTAGTCCCTCAAGTTCCTCAGATGATGGCAGCAGGAGCACCCCTAGCAATCTGCCTAAAGCTGCCACAAGACAGAGAAAGAAGAGAACCTCAGAATCAGAGGATGAGGACTATGTGGCAGAAGAGGAAGCAACTTCAAAGAGAGTAGTGCTCGAGAAGGAACATGGCTCAGCTCAAGGCACAAAGCCAGGATTGAAAATCAAAAGGCCAGCAGGTAGGCAGCCTATGCCAAAGGCCAGAGCCTCAACTCAGATTCCTGAAAAGCCTGCAACCATAGAGCCAGTTGCTGCTGAAGGAAAGAAAAGGAAGGAAAGGGTCAAGAAGACCGTAGCCAGAGTGCTTGGAAAGGCTTCCATCATGGAAGAAGAGGAAGAAGAAGAGGTTGCTGCACCAGCACCTAAGGCACCTAAGCTTATGGGTGATGCTATCAGGACAGGGCCTGCTGCATCTAAGCCCAAGGAAGTACCCAAGGCTGCATCAAAGGTCAAGACAGCTCCAAAGAGAAATACGAGGAGCATACCTGCAACTGAGAAGAACAAGGCCCCGGTGCCTGAAGCTGCTGAAGAAGATGATGAAGAGCATGTTCTGACAAAGCTCAAGCCCAAGATCCCAGACCACAATGATGCTCATCCTGTGGCTGAGGACATGAAGCTCAGAAGAGACTCAGGGCTGAGGAAGTGGAGAGAAGCAGATCCGTATGCTTCAAGGAGAAGAACTGTTATTGATTACATGTTTCACACTAAGGAACAGCAGGACTTCTATGAGACAGTTTTGTTGGACAAGAAGCCCATAGTTTGTGACATGAGATGGGTTGATTGGGAGTACATCAAAGACAATGAAGAACACTACCCTGGAGTGTATGACAGCTTCAATGCTTGTGGAGTAGCAAACTTTGTTGGGCAGAAGCTCACAAAGTGGAACGAGGAACTCATTATGCAATTCTACTCCACATCACATTTCTACCCAGATGGAAAGATCACATGGATGTCTGAAGGTACGAGGTACCAATCTACTGTTGCTGAGTGGGCACAGCTCATCAATGCCCCAGAGGATCATGAGGATGACTTGGATATTTATGCCAAGAAGAACATGGACCACAACTCAATGTCAAACATGTACAAGGAGATTCCAAATGAAGCACTTGATACGTTCAAGTTTGGCTCAGTACACTATCTTCTGTCAGGGCTGCCAACTATCAACTGGATCCTTAGGCACACCTTGTTGCCCAAGTCTGGAGATCACAAGATGATCAGGGGCCACGCGATCAACTTGCTTCATATCTTTGACGTGCCACAGAAATTCAAAGTCATGAGCCTTATGATTGAAACAATCAAGAGGACAGCAGCAGACCAGAAGAGGAGCTGTGGATATGCCCCACAGATTCAGGAGCTCATCAACTCCAAGATGGGCACAGGCATATACTTATTGGACAAGGAACACCTGCCCATCCGTCCAGATTTTGAAGATAATCAAGTTGTCATGAATGAGAATGAACCATCATCTGCACAAGCACAAGCAAAGAAGGAGAAGGCAAGGAAGGAGAAAGCTGCCAAGATGCCAACTCAAGAGGAGGCATCTGAGTATTTATTGAAAACCAAACAAGAGCAGCTTGGTTACTTAATTGCATCCACCCTGCGGATTGAGCAAGGACTAGACACCCTAACTCAGAACCAGGCAAGCTTAGAGAGGATCATGGAACAAAAGTTCTATGACTTGGATGTCAAAGTGACAGAGATTCAGTCTGCAGTGGAACAACTTCAGGATGACATGCAGGAGAGGAGAGGCAAGACTACAACTGATGCATTTGCCAGAGTGCCAAGAGCTCAGAGATCACATGCAGTGCCAGTTGCTGACACCAGAGCCACCACTTCTGCACCAGCTACAGCCTCAGTTCCACCAGCTCCAGCATCCACTTCAGCCTCGACTCTGACCACGTCTACAGAAGGCTTCGTCCTTGGAGTGCTTCGGACTCCACCACCACCTGAAGATCAAGCCTGAGTGTCGACTTAGCACTATGCATTTTCTAGGAACTTTTTGGTAACTTGTTGCCAAAGGGGGAGAAAATGTATAGATCATAGGCTTCGAGAGAGAGAGTGTTGCTTTTATTCTCTCTTGTTTTATTTGGTGGTTTTTCGAACTTTGTTTGCTTTTGTGTGAGATACTATGTCATTGCTCGTGAGACATTGATGATCATGTGTTTGATCAGAAGCTACACTTAATGCTTGGTGAATGCTATTATCTTATCTATCTTATGTGATCATTCACTTTTCTTGGTGATGAGTGCATGTATTTCATTCTTATCATTTTAAGCGCTCCACCAAGATGTATGTGACATGGAAGAGTAACCCATGACTCTAACTCCTTGTGCATTTCTAGTCCAAAGCAAATTTTAAATATGCACAAATTTAGGGGGAGCTCTTACTTGTCACATACTTCTCAAAGCGACGATATATTTCATGCTTATTATCATTTGTCGAAGCTTTGATCTATATGTTGTCATCAATTACCAAAAAGGGGGAGATTGAAAGTGCAACTATCCCTAGGTGGTTTTGGTAATTCATAACAACATATATCTCATTGAGCTAATGCTATTCCAAGATGACTATTTCAGGAAAGCTCAATGATTGGCATGGCATGGATGTGAAAGTGGAACCCTCAAAATGCTAAGGACAAAGGATTGGCTCAAGCTCAAAAGCTCAGGACTCTTCATTTTATATTTTAGTGATCCAAGATCACATTGAGTCTTTAGGAAAAGCCAATACTATCAAGGAGGGATGTGGTGTTGCTTAATGAGCCTCTTGCTTCATGTGCTTAGTGATATGCTCCAAAACCCTCAACTACTTTCCCATATCCACATATGACCTAAACCCTAAGCCAAACTCGGTCCTACTGATTCTTTCTATCCGGCGCCACCGAGTTTCACTTGTCATAAGCCACTGCCAAACCCTAAGCAAATCGGATCTACCGATAGGGATCTCGGTCTCACCGAGATGGGATTGCAAACTCTCTGTTTCCCTTTCGTAACTTTTCGGTCTCACCGAAAGAGCGGATCGGTCCCACCGAGATTGCAATGTAAATTCAGTGTTTCCTTTTTGTAACTTTTTGGTCTCACCGAAAGAGCAAATCGGTCCCACCGAGTTTGCCTGACCAACTCTCTGGTTAGCTAATTACCAAAATCAGTCTCACCGAGTTTGTGTAATCGGTCTCACCGAGATTACGTTATGCCCAAACTCTAACCATATCGGTCCTATCGAGTTGCATGTCAGTCCCACCGAAAATCTCTAACGGTCACTAGGTTTACCTTTTCGGTCCGACAGAGTTTGTTGATTCGGTCCCACCGAGATTGGAAAACTGTGTGTAATGGTTGGATTTTGTGTGGAGGCTATATATACCCCTCCACCTCCTCTTCATTCGTGGAGAGAGCCATCAGAACACATACACAATTCCAACTCATATGTTCTGAGAGAGAACCACCTACTCATGTGTTGAGACCAAGATATTCCATTCCTACCATATGAATCTTGATCTCTAGCTTTCCCCAAGTTGCTTTCCACTCAAATCTTCTTTCCACAAAATCCAAATCCTATGAGAGAGAGTTGAGTGTTGGGGAGACTATCATTTGAAGCACAAGAGCAAGGAGTTCATTACCTACACACCATTTGTTACTTCTTGGAGTGGTGTCTCCTAGATTGGCTAGGTGTTACTTGGGAGCCTCCGACAAGATTGTGGAGTTGAACCAAGGAGTTTGTAAGGGCAAGGAGATCGCCTACTTCGTGAAGATCTACCGCTAGTGAGGCAAGTCCTTCGTGGGCGATGGCCATGGTGGGATAGACAAGGTTGCTTCTTCGTGGACCCTTTGTGGGCGGTTGCTTCTTCGTGGACCCTTCGTGGGTGGAGCCCTCTGTGGACTCGCGCAACCATTACCCTTCGTGGGTGGAGCCCTCCGTGGACTCGCGCAACCGTTACCCTTCGTGGGTTGAAGTCTCCATCAACGTGGATGTAGGATAGCACCACCTATCCGAACCACGGGAAAAACATCCGTGTCTCCAATTGCGTTTGAATTCTCCAAACCCTTCCCTTTACATTCTTGCAAGTTGCATGCTTTACTTTCCGCTGCCAATATACTATTTGCATGCTTGCTTGAATTGTGTGATGATTGCTTGACTTGTCCTACAATAGCTAAAATCTGCCAAGAACTAAAATTGGGAAAAGGTTATGTTTTTATTTGGTCAAGTAGTCTAATCACCCCCCTCTAGACATACTTTCGATCCTACACAGGCAAATACGACAAAAGCAATCTAATCATCATCCTCAGCAGCAGCGTCAACATCTTCGCCATGTGTATCAATCTTAATTCCCAGAGTGTCATCTTCTTCTTCATCCTCAATGTCCTTGAATGTTGGTTTTTTCTTGATCAACTCTTGTATGTCCACAACACAATAGGCAATCTTTCGCCAGCGTCATTGACATGATGGTTCTCAAAGATATTAGGAACATCTGTGGAATCTTGTACATCAGGAGAAGTGTAAGCATCATCTTGTTGTGAAACTTCATTAAACTAATTCCTCGGCTAAAATATTTGCAATACTCTCCAGTCATTGCTACACGCAAATGTGTATTCCAAGGAAAATATTTGTGTTGCTTGGTTTGCGAAAACAAAAGGCTTGTTGGTCTGGTACGCCGCCTTTCATTGATGGATTTGAAATAATCATCATCTCTGGGTTTTGCGATCCTGGAGAACAGGTTATACCAACGACAGCACAACAGAACCACACACCGAGGATCCTCGAAACTGGAGATATACTGCAACTAAACAATGTCTGTTATGTTAGCATACATTTCAGTTGTCTCTCTGTCGTACGTATTCGTGCTCATGATGGCATTGTTTTGTGTCTTCCTACCATCGTCGCGTGCAAGGGTATTGTAGCGCACATCTCGAACAACGCAAGATTCATAATGTCTTACTCGAGTATTTGGACCCGCTGCTAGTGCGTAAAGGGCATCATCAACTACCTGCACATCCTCCCTCATCTTCTTAATCTATGGTTAGAAAACAGACAAGATGATCATCTTATGTACTCAATATTTTAAAAAAAACTGTCAGTGCAATTCAAAAGCTTACATGGCTCGTGAACCATTTCGCAAATCCTGCCATAACCAGTTTGTCAATGTTTCTTGGATTTTTGCGGTAGTAAATCCTTTTTGTAGATGTTGCACAACATAGTGATTGCGTCAAACATCTAAATATATAAGAATGTGCTACAAGTTTAGTAGATTACGATGTATAAGCTGCAGTACTTAGCACTTAATTGATATAAGGTACTATCTCAGGACAGTGATTCAACACATAACAAACCATTTTGTCCAAATCTTTAGGTTTGTCCTCTTGTCGACTCTTCCCTGTAACTCAAACAGAATAATCGAAAACATTGAGCCCGGGATTGTCTTCACCCACCTCTTTGCTAAGCTGATCAACTGTTTCAATGTATTTTGAGCAAAATGGCAACGCTTCTGTAGCAATGTAGGCCTCTGCAATGGAACCTCCGGGTCTAGCTCTGTTCCTAACATAGCCCTTGAAAGTGCATAGCCGCCTTTAAATAGGGTACATCCAGCCATACTATACTAGAGCTCTAAGTAGTGCCTCATCAGGTAGATGAACAGCAAAATGCACCATCACATCAAAGAAGGCTGGAGGATATATCTTCTCAAGGTCGCATAGGATAGTTCGTATCTTGTCTGTAAGACGCTCCAGAGCATCTGTCCAAATATTTCTACTGCAGAGTTCCCTAAAGAATTGTCCCAACTCTGCAACTGCTCTGTATAAGTCAGGAGCCCAATCCTCTAAGGATAACACGTAAAACCCTTTGAAGTAGGACGTGGCAGGCATGGGGTTTTAAACCCTGTATACCATGTTTCCATCTCCACTGACTCTCCTTTCAGGGTTGGAAGCAAATCCATGTGGTAATCTCACACGTGACATGACCTCGCAGAAATCTTTTCTTTTTACCTTGTCCAAGACGTACACAGCTGGTGCCATATCCCATGGTTTACCTTCATCTTCCACCTACAAATCCTTTCTGATCCCCAAGTGTGTCGAATCAATCCTAGATTTTAAGGTATCTTTCGCCTTGCCTTCAATATTAAGAAGTGTGCCGAAAATGTTGTCACATATATTTTTCTCGATGTGCGTCACATCAAGATTATGCCGCAGATCCAAATCTTTGCAATCCAAGTCCCACAAAGTGGACCTGCGGGTAAACAACAATCTCTCTTCTGCCCTGCCATGCTTCATTTTCCTACTACCATTACCAAGATGGTTTCCTGGTGTAATATGCCTAACCTTCTCTAATTCCACTTGCAACTCATCGGCGGTGAGCCTCTTTGGCGCATCATGGTTTTCATGCTTTGCATTTAACACATGTCTTCGGTATTTTGTAGGACGCGGCTTGTCCTTGGCAAGGAAATGACGGTGTCCAATGCAATAGATCTTGCTACGTATTTCGTATTACAGCGGATTCTTGTCACAGTGAACACATGCATTGTAACCATGTGTCGTTCACTCTGACATAGTGCCCAAAGCTGGATAATCATGTATGCACCAAATTATAATAGCATAGAGAAAGAAATCAGCTGGTGGGCTGCTATATAGGTCTCGAGTGAGAACACCCCTCCATAGCTGTTGAAGTTCCTCCACAAGAGGCTCCATGAATAAATTAAAATCCTTTCCAGGACTTTTTGGACCTGGGGTGAGCAAGGCCATCATGTAGTTTGATTCTTTGGTGCAGACATTTGGAGGCATGTTGTAAGGGATAACAAGCACTGGCCACATGCTATATGTGGCGCACTGGTGGCCAAATGGGTTAAATCCATCTGAAGCTAAGCCAAGTCTAATGTTTCTCGGGTCAGCAGCAAACTTTTTGTGTTTCTCATTGAAGCTTTTCCACTCACTACCATGAGATGGATGGCTCATTACATTCTGATCTCTGTACTCTTGGTTCCTAGAATGCCATGATACATCCTCTGTTGTTTTAGCATCATGAAACAACCTCTGCAATCTTGGTATAATTGGAAAATGTCTCAGAACATTATGAGGAATCCTCTTCACAGCATCGCCATCTTTCCATCTTGATCATTTGCATTTCGGGCATTCACTTAAGTTGGCATAATCCTTCTGGAACAGAACACAACTATTCTTACAAACATGGATCATATCATATCCAATTCCAACTGCATGAAGGAAATTCTTCGTTTTACTGTAGGTGTGTGGCAGCTCAGATGCATCTGGAAAAGATTTGCGGAAAACAGCCAACATCGCATCGAATGATTTGTTGGTCATCCGCTCAGATGTCTTCACCTGAAGAAAGTTGACCATAGCTAAGAATACTGATAGCTTATTTCCTAGGGTGACATCCACGATGCATTGTTCAAACATGCGGGTCCACCATTTTTCTTCTGCAGTTGAAAGTTCACAAAATGCACGAGCATTTCGTAGCATTGTTTCAATGTTGGTCAAACTCACTGGCTCCGCCACTACCACCACCTCCTCCTCTTCCACCTGAGCATCAGGTAGATTAAGATGGTGATCTGCTGCTTCCACGTAGTCAGTAACATTGACGTTCACAGCTTCACCATGATGAGCCCACCTAGTATATGTGACCGACATCCCATACAAGTGTAGATAATTTTGCATAGTTGACTGGGGTCTTGTAACTGAATTCATACAACTGCTACACGGGTAGAGCACATCTGATTTCGGACCACCATACTCAGCTTTGATAAAGTTCATGAAGTTTTCAACCCCCTCGACATAAGCAGCAGAGAATCTTCAAGCAGAAGTTATCCAAGTCATGTCCATATGTTAGACATACAAATTTGTTCTTCTACTAGATATTACAGGAAAAACATAAATGCTTTTTTATGAAGTCCAGAAAAAACTACCTAGGTCATTTTCGAAAGCTATGACAAAATATTTGGATGAGCAGGTCTAAGTAACGAAATATATGTAAAGCTAATTCAGCAAATAGATTTGAGTGCTAAATTATGGCAGGCCGTTTCAACAGTCAATGAGGCCGAGCACACAGCCATCGAACTATCGAAGGCCATCGCAACAACAAAGATCGAGTATAAAACGGTGTAGAGCAATTTCACCTAACAGATTGGCTACTAGACCATGGCAATCTACATCACAATAAATATATGGCAGGATATTTTAGCAACTAATCAGGCTTGGCATGCCATCTCAGCTAAGCAGATTGAGTGCAGAACAGGGCAAGGAAGCTTCTTAAGCAGAGCATATTGACTGTAAACTACTTTGGCAAACAGTGAGATTAACAGCGTCTATCAGCTAACATTTAGCGCTACACCGACATGCACGAGCCTCAGTCTAGAATGCATGTACTGTGGGAGAAGCTGACCGCCGTGCGTCTCCACACGAACGTCGCCAGCGGTGGTGGCGCTGACCGCCATGCGCCTCTACAAGAACGTCGCCAGTAGTGGCGGCGCGACTAGAGGATGGCAGTCTACGAGAGCGTACTGTGGGAGCGAGAGGATCGCCGTGCATCCCCTCAATGAACCGCGGCGCCGACGTATCGGCGTGGTGGGGAGGGTGGCTTTAGCAGAGCGAATGGAGTGGAGGGGGACGTGGGGGAGGGGGTTTGGGGAATATTATTGGCTAGTTAGCCGAAGGGCGGTTGAATTTGGGATTTGGGGGAATTTTTTTGGGGGGGCGGGGGGATTTTTGCGCGGTGGGCGGGAGGAGTTTGGCGCATGGTTAGTTTCTCCAAGTGCAGTCCCACGTGTTAGTGAAGAGGCAAGCCGAAGCGCGTTCCATTTGCGTGAGCCGTGTGTAGGACCGAACGTGTGTGGGCTGCAATCACTACTAGGAAAAGGGCTATAGATGATATGGCCACTAATGGCGCACCAGAGATGTGGTGCGCCACTACTATATAGTAATGGCGCACCATGAGTTGGTGCGCCATTAGTGTGGTAGACACTAATGGCGCACCAGACACAGGTGCACCATTTGTAACAATTTTTTTATTATTTTTCCAAAAATACTAATGGCGCACCAGGGAAGAGTGCGCCATTACTAGTTTAACTAGTAATGGCGCACCACCAGCGCAGTGCGCCACTACTTTTTTTGGCAAAACTACTATAATGGCGCACCTCAAGCCGACGACCCACCGCACCCTCCCCCGCTCCACCGCCGCCGACGACCCACCGCACCCTCCCCCGCTGCACCGCCGCCGACACCCCAAACCCTCCCCCGCTCCCCCGCCGCCGACGACCCCCCTCATCCTTCCCCGCTCCACCGTCACAAATGAATGCAACTAAAAATCCAAAAAAAACAAATTTGATTATATTTTCAAATAACAAATTGGATGATATTTTCAAATAACAAATTTAATGAATGCAACAAAAAACAATAAAAAATTTGATGATATTTTTTTATATTCATAAATATTTTCAAATAACAAATTTGATGATATTCTTTAAAAAATTATTACTGTTTTTATAAAAAATTATTACTGTTTCATATTCATATTCATTTTCTAAAAAATTATTAGATGCAACATAAAATAATAAAAAAAAATTTTACTTATGGCGCACCGCTGGCTCGTGCGCCTTTGCTATCTAAAAAGAAGATTACTTATGGCGCACTGCTCGGGGGTGCGCCATTGCTATCAAAAAAACATACTAATGGCGCACCGCCCGGGGGTGCGCCATTAGTAATCTCTCCCCCTAGCTAATTCGCCCGATCCCTTCGTCCCTCCCTCGCCAGATCCACTTCCCCCTCGCTCCACACCCGCTCCGACAACCCCTGCGCCCCACCTCGCCGTCTCGGTCCTCGCCGCCGACGGCCTGCCGCCACGACTGCCAGCCCCTGGAGCACTAGGAGGAGAAGGCCCGCGTCCACCAGGAGAGGAGGCCCGAGCACTTCTTCTTCCTCCGCTCGCCGTCGCCACTGCTGCTCCCCAACTCGCCGTCGCCACAGCTGCTCCCCATCTCGCCATCGCCACCGCGGTGAGCTCCTCCCTCGTCCGGGCTACCCTGCTGCTCGCTGATCCCGCTCTCCTCTGCTACTAACTGCTGCTGCATTTCAGTGACTGAGATTTTCTTCTAATTTAGTTAGTCAGTCTAATTAGTTAGTTTAGTTTAGGCACTAGTTTAGTTAGTTAGTCTAATTAGTTAGTTAGTTAGTTAATTAGTTAGTTTAGGCTCCTTGTTTAGGGACTAGTTTAGTTAGTTAGTCTAATTAGTTAGTTTATTTTAGGCACTAGTTTTGTTGCCCTGTGTGTCCATTTCAGTGACTGAGATTTTCTTCTAGTTCCCAGGAGAAAAGAATTTGTAAATGCACCATTTACCTGATTAAATGGCCTCCTCCTCTGCTCTGCTGCTTACCCAAATACATGTGCATGGGGTAGTGGTACTTGAGCAGCGGAGTGTCAAAGGCCTCTTGTATTTTTCTGTTGTGTATTTCTACATATGCTCCTTTCCTTTAAACCTCCTCGGCTCCTTTCATTTGGGTCAGTCTACCTTTTCAGGTGGTTGGATGAATATCAAACGTATCCTAACCCTTCTGCCTCAGCTCTTCTTCTCCCCTAACAGACCACTTCACGGGCCGTACGGATCCTCCCCAACATGTGGTTGGATAAACATACTATATGAACGAAAATTATGTGTCAGCGGTAGGATGGCTGAGTTTCGTTTGATCACATGCGGTAGCACGTGTCAGTGAGGGTGCGTTCCCTTGGTTGGGGTTGCGGCGTGAAGGAGTGACTATGTGAGGGTGCGGTGCGACCGCGGCGTGCAGGAGCGACTGTGTGAGGGTGCGGTGAGACCGCGACAGCCGTAAACAAGTGTACCTCCTTTTCATTTTGAAAACTTTAGGCAAGCTAGACCCAAACAGATACAAGTACGTACGTACTAGGAGTACTAGTGTTAAAAAAGAAAGGCAGGGTTTTCCTTTGCAAGATTAATCGATACAAATCCTCATTTGACGTGTCAATTAATGCGTATTTTTTTCTCCAAAGCTCAAAGATCTAACCATCTCACTCCTCATCGCTTGGTTAATGCAGCGCCATGCAAACCAACCTTCTCACTTCTGCATGCATGCAAGGGTATATTAATGTCCTTGGTTGCTAGTACAGGGCAAACCCCATCAATTTTGCCTCGATTAGTGCTAGTGGCCTTTCGCAAATTGTAATTTTGATATACTAGCCTTATGTACAAAAAATGGAGGTAGTAACTATTTGACTTCCTTTCCCATTGGGATGACGTCGACGATATCTCGAACGTTGTGGTTTGGCGTAGTGTGTTCGATGGAGAACACCATTGAGGGGGACCACGGTAAGTCGTTCGCAAGTGCTGCCTACAAGCCGAGACAACCGCCTTATTTGCATCCAGGAAGTCTGTTGAACCAAGGGACGCGTAAATGTACTAGTACTACTAGTACTCCCTCCATTTCTTTTTACTCCGCGTATAGAATTTTGTGAAAGTCAAACTACATAAAATTTGACAAAATTTATATAAAAAAAATGGACATCTACAATACTAAAACTATATAGTATTAAAATACATTTCATGATGCATCTGATAATATTGATTTCATATTGTGAATGTTTATATTTTTTAATATAAAGTTAGTCAAACTTTACAAAGCTTGAATTTGACCAAACCTTATATGCAGACTAAAAAGAAACGGAGGGAGTAGAAAATAGTGTCATCTGTCTAGCATAGTGCGGTGAGGTGGTTTCTCGAAGAAGACGATCCAGAAGCGGAGTCAGCGAAGAGTGAAATGATGGTTGCTTCATCCGTGCTTTGTGATTTGACGCCTCATTTCTTTGTGATTTGTGATAGAAGGGACAGGGGAGTAGACTCTATGCTCTATACTGTACATGCGTCCAAGCACGGGAGAAAGAGGAGAGACGTTGCATTTTTCTATTCCTTCAATCAATCAATCAATCAGGGAGCTTCGGTTCTATGTTTTTGGCTTTGGAAGCACCGTCCACAATGGTTCCCATTGATGCCAAAAGCTATTTTCACATTTGGCTACACACTGTGGATGACCATAACCGTACCACTTGGTTTTGCTCCTGTGTGCTATCTATACAAATCTCAATTATATTGATCTAAAAAAACTATAGAATCAAGATTAGTAAAAAGGAGGTGATTTTGCCACGCGGATGGCAGGGGAGGTTTCTTATTTTTAGAGGATGTTGGCCTGGCGGTTTGCTAACATGCGGTCCCATGTGTCAGTGCTCTACCAAGCTGATTCGTGTCCCACATGAGGCAGCACAACGACAGAAGTAACACGTGGTTAACTTGAAGAAGATGAGGGAGAAGCGGATTCAGCAACTAGTGAAATGATGGTTGCTTCGTCCCTCGAACTTGTTTTTTAGCATTATTACTTCGTCCCTCCAACTTAACTGCGGGAAGGTGCAACTTTGTGATTTGACGCCTCACTGCTCATTACTACGCCGATGCCATGACCGCGGTGCTTCACCCCGACTGCTCTGCATTGTATTTTGGTATGGCACATGGACCCGGTAGCTTGATGTCCCACATGTCGGTGAAAGGCACTTGAATATTTATGAAAGCGAGCGATCTACTCTTATGATGGAGGAGTACACGCCACGGCGGCCCAGTGAACTGTTACTTGTACTGTATAGTGGTGTACTATAGTACTATAGTTTTGCTGTTTCGCACGATCCATCCATACAAACCCGATTAAACAGGAAAGGGCGGGATTTTTCCCACGTGGTAGATGATACTGGCCATACATTTCAATGGCAATTTTAATGTATGGAAACTGAATAATTAAGTAACAATGTGATATCTAGTAAAACTAAAAACACATATGATTTGTTGTGTTAGAGTATAGTAGTAGTGCTGTATTGCATAGTTGTTAGATGTAACATGCGAGGACATGTAGACATGTAGTTTTGGAGGGCCTACAGAGAGAAAAGCGTAATACGGTCACCGGACTTCAGAATACGCTCATTACAGTCACTATATACATTTTGCGCTGATTATACGGTCACTTGCTCACCGTTCAACATCTGATTGCACTCTATTGACCGGCCAAATAGTCTATGTGGCACCATGTTGACTAGTTAAATTGAACATGTTCCTTGTGGGTCCCACCTGTTAGTTCGCATAGGAAAAAGGTCAGATAAACACAAATTTACGTAGGCGCGACAAGACTCCAACCCGTGCGCGGGAACCACCTGGTTGTGTATATGTCTGTCAGGGCCTGATGTGTGCGCATGCATGTGTAGGTTGAGCACTTGAGCGTGAGAGTGTGTGTTGGTCGTGTGGTGTGTGCATGCATGCGTGTGTGCGTGTGAGTGTTGCGTGCGTGGCTGCGTGTGTATGTGTGAGTGTTGCGTGCACGCGTGGTTGCATGTGTTTGTGTGAGTGTTGCGTGCATGCAGTTCGTGTGCATGTGTGCGTGTGTGTATAATCACCACACCAATTCATGTGTGTTAAAACAGACGGCTCGGCATACCAATACAAGGCCACCTTGTCCGCTGTGCCCACGGTCATGACTTTGAACCACCGTCCAATATTTTTTTGTCGTTTGTTTTCATTCTTACTAGCAAGATGCCTGTGCGTTGCACGTAACATCAAGATGCATTTGTATGACTAGTTTATCTTGTGAGAGAAAAGGATGAATGAGGGAAGGACTTATTTGCAAATGTGGAGAGGTGTGTGGGTACCTTTTTGCAAAATTACCATAGTTTCCTTCCTATCCATCAGATATAAATCGGACGGCCTATACTGCAGGATGGCAGGCACACCATCATCATCAACTCTGTTTTTATAAGAGTGTAGAGTAGATACAAGCCGACAGGTGGGCCCAATGGTAGCAAGATAATTTGATGCAACACTAGAGGTGCCACGTGGAGCGTTTAACTGGTCAACTAGTCATGTCTTGAGCAAATACAGAACAGTACGGAGAGCCCGTGATTGTATAATAACCATAAAACGTAAATGGTGAACGTCATGAGTGGATTCTGAAGTCCAATATACGTATCATGCTTTCGCTTCAAATACAATGATCGTCACTATATATATCATGAGAGAAAGATGAAACATGCATGAATGTGTTGGGGGCATACTTTTGGAGCACCTGGAGATAGTTTGTGTGCATACGTGAAAGGGGGGTAGAGGGGGCGTTTGCGATGGAGAGAGAGATGCTCTTCGTTTCTCTTTATTATGACTAACTTTATATACAGTATAAAAATATAAAAATTCACAGTGCGGAATAAATATCATTGTGGGCACCATGTAATGCAAATTAACGTTCATACTCCTCCATATAACTTTGTAATGTTGTATATATCTAGAAATTCTAAAATAATGTTTTGGCCACACTTTATTCAAAAGGAATGTTGTATGTGAAATAAACATGAAGAGAGGGCTTTTTAGATCAATTGGGTACGTGATGTAACATGTGTGAATGTGTAGTTGATGTATTTGGCAGGGCCTAGAGAGGTATGTGTGTGTATTACATATTCGACAGAGGCATGGATAGAGGGGCCGGCGGGGGGAGGGGCGTGGGAGAGATAGAACGAGAGATGAGAGAGGTCTAGACAGAGAGAGAGAGACGAATATGATGTCACCGCAAGAGATTCCCTTGAGTGTGTATATGCAAGGGGGGATGCACAAGGAGATTTTTTTGTGTGGTGTCTATGTTGGTATGTGTGGGTGTGAGAAGATAACGAGACCTGGGGGCAGAGGGTGTCTCACCGCGTGAGGTCTGGTGGGCCGATGTGAGGCCCTTGGTTCGGTTCCGTCCTGTGCCACATTGGTCGACCCGTGAAGCATTTAGAGAGACCCATGGATGACTACTCGTACAAGACAAAGATAGCAGAATCGTGAAGGACTCTGTGTCCACTCACAAAGCCGGCCAGGATATGTAACCCTAGGTCCTCGGACTAAGGTAACCCCTTATCTCTGATATTACTATTCATCCGACCTAACTTTAAGGGGCATCCTACAGAATGCTCTGCTAGAACCATACTCGTTCATTAGGAAGAGAGGTGTGAGACAATGCGTGAAAGACAGGCCTAAAGATAATGTGCGTATAGGAGACACGTAGGCAGGTCTATATATATAGAAAGGGCCGATGGGGATTGTGCATGTGTCTACTTGTGAAAGCAAGAGTGCTTGTGAAAAAGGTTAGTGAAAACAGTCGTAAATGGTTACGAGAGGGAGGGAGAGTTATATCGAGAGCATGTATGCGAGAAAGACACCTCGGGAGAGTGTGTGTGAGCATGTGTGAGAGACCACCGATGGAGAGTGAAACTACATGTAAAAGACTGATGTACACATAGATTAAAGATATAAATTGTATCCAAATATTAGGATGGGATCATGATATTTGCAATTCGCGTAAGGAACGGTCATTGATCCATCAGACATATAGACTCTATCAAATTTGAGCATGTCTATGTTATTATTCGCCATAATTGATCCACATAGTTAGTATTTTGAACTCCAAACAATGCATCGCTTTAGCTATCAAATATAAACGTGAGTATAGTTCATGTTGTGTGTGTAAATCACATTATACATACGAAAGTTACACAATGAACATTATAAATAGCTAGCTATGAACTAGCATACATTTGAATTCAACTTAAGGTGGTTTAAAAAATTCAAATTCAACATGAAGTCCATTCAATTATTTGAATTCGATATCATGGCATTTGTAAATCATACCTAAATTATGGGGGCACCAATCTTTGCTCTGCTTTTGTACATAATAGCATATATAGTCGTGTACAAAATAGATTCAAATTTAGCTCCTCCATTCCAAAATAATCATAGTTGTAAGTGCATCTAGTGCCACCCCTTGTTGGTTTTGGAGTATTGACGACAAACTTGGTTGAGGGACTAATGTGTTCATGAGAACTGCAGGATAACACAGGAAGTAGTCCCTTATTGATTTGGTTTACCTACCAGAGATGACCCCTAAAAATGTGCGAAGATATTGAAGACAATGGTGGTCTGTGAAGATATTCACTGTGAAGACTATGACATGAGAAGACATTCACATGAAGACTATGGAGTGCGAAGAAATAGTTGTTTCGTAGTTTCCTTTTCTTCTTTGTTGAGTCATAGGAACCATTGTACTGTTAAGTGGGGTCCAAGTTAGTGTGACTGATGTGATGCTCAACCAAATCCTATGTCTTCGAGCAAAGACAATGAGAGAAAATCTTATCCAGAGCTAGATGAGTCAGCTTTACTTATAGGCCAAGTCAAGCTACCGCGTGTGTTTGAAATCTGACCGTTGGACACATGTCAGTTCCTTAGTGACCCAGGATCATTTCAGACAAATTAGGTCGGGTTGCCTCCTGGCTATAAATAGCCCACCCCTACACCATAAATTGGTGGCTGCATAGAGTTAGTGCACGACTTTTGTTGTTTGAGAGCAACCCACCTCCGAAGCATTTGAGATAGAGATCCTTGTGAGGAGAAAGCCCTAAACACCCAGAGCGAAAGATTGTTAGGCATTACTGAAGTCTTTCTATCTGTGTGACCTGAAGACTTGTTACACTTGAGAACTGTGAATCCTCCAGCCGGTTAGGCATTGCGTTCTAAGCATCCAAGAGTCATTGTGGATCGCCAGTGAACGAAGTTTGTGAAGCTTTGGAAGTCTACCTAGAAGAAATACCAGAGTGATTGGGCAAGGACTGGGTGTCCTTAGCTCAAGGGGAATAAGGTGAAGATGCGGTCTTTTGAGTTAAATCTCAGCCTGCCTAACCAGACGTACAGTTGTCACAGCAACTGGAATTGGTCTACCAAATCCTTGTCTTCACCAAGCAAC
Source organism: Triticum urartu (assembly GCF_003073215.2). NCBI lineage: Eukaryota > Viridiplantae > Streptophyta > Magnoliopsida > Poales > Poaceae > Triticum > Triticum urartu. Next base: position 355,671,142 of record NC_053027.1, on the reverse strand, counting down.
TGGTTCTATCCATCCCTTCCCTTTACTTACAGTTTGTCTTCGCGAAGCCATTGCCTGCTTTCATTTTCTGAGTGTCTTCACTGCTTGAAGACTGTTTACTATTAGGCTTCATACTATCTTCCATCATGATCCATACTACCTAGCTGTTGATAGTCTTTGTGCTTTCACTTCATTGCTTACTTGACTATGGCCTGTCTAGTGTAGTCTACCTTCTGCTGCATCTCAATAGGTTCATTTCTACTGTTTTTCTTCAAAGCCCTCGTGTTTTGAAGACTTTCATAAAAATCGCCTATTCACCCCCCTCTAGTCGATAACTAGCACTTTCAATTGGTATTAGAGCAAGGTGCTCCCTTGTTCTGTGTGATTTGGTTTAACCACCTGGAGTTTTAGCTATGTTGACTACAGGGAAATCAAGGTCTCTGCTGCGTGCCCCATTTTCGATGGTCATGACTATCCCTGATGGAAGGCTATGATGAGGAAGCGCCTTCTTGCTACGGACAGTGAGCTTTGGACTGTCACAGAGATTGGTCTCACCGATTTATGTAAGATGGCGTGTGCTGACAATATGCAGAAATACACTTTTCTGGATACGAAGGCGACGACTGTTATATGCTCCTATCTGTCAAGAGATGAGTTCAGGCGCATCATGCATCTCTTCAATGCAAAGCTTATATGGGACCAGATCTCTGACGTCTATGAAGGTCATCAAACATGTCAGGACCCATGGTTCCTCAAATTCAAAGAGTCACTCAAAACAATGACTCCCGAACCCGAGCCATCTTCTCTTACCTACTGCTTCATGACACGTGTTGCCAAGGTAAACTCGCGTGATGCTTACTTTCAAACATCCAGTCAAGGTGACTCTGAATGTGAATCTAAACCTAGCTACAAAACACTTGCTAAAATTGCAACAAAACAAAAAAAATTCTATGGAACACATTCAAAAGTTGCTAGACAAAAGCGATGACATGTTGCACGCAGAAATGACTCAAACTCAGTCCTTAATTGAAGACATTAAAAATCTTCATGTTAAGTACGAAGAACTTGAAAGTCGTCCTCAAACACTCTCAGCCACTCATGAGAAGCTTTCCTATGATTATCTTCAAAGGAAGAAAGAACTTGAGAACCTGAGAGCGTCTCATGAAGATCTTCAAAAGGAGAATGAGTCACTTTGAGCTCAACAGATCAGTACCGCTTAGGAAGACTTTGAGCCACCAGGTTTAAAATGTCTTGAGCGTGATAATGCTGTCTCTGTTGTTGAATGTTCTACTGCTGCTACTGTTGATATGTCTTCAACTGCTGATGTGGAAACTAACCCCTCTTCTGAGGATACCACTACTATTGCTGATGAGAATGTCAGGTTGAAGACATTGCTTGAAACAGGAATGTACAAAAGTCTCAAAGGGCATCATACACTATGTGATGTCGTCAAGAAACAGATTCTGAACCAAAACCCTAGGAAAGAGGGTGTTGGATTTGAGAGGAAAATGAATGTTGATGGTTCTTACTGGAAGCCTGAGCAGTACCCCAAAACCACATGGGTTGCTACAAAGGGACCTTCAGTGGATTCATCCACTTTATCAGGCTTCACTTGTGCTAACCCGATTATCATTGATGAATCCTTTGATGCAAACTATAAACTGTTTAAGAATCAAAATTGTGAAGTGTTTGCCAGGTATATTGGTACTAACTTCAGGAACGAACCACCTTTGAAGAAGATCTGGGTGCCCAAAAGTTGTCTTGAGAAACTTCCTGTGAAGTTCATCATGACACCAGCAGGGAAGAAGACAAATCCTAGAGCAAAGGCTTCATATGGTCCAAAGGCTTCATACAGACAGAGGACTCACCAGAGTCACCCTAACGCCAATGTTTTGCAGGGAAACCATACTCAGTCTTATTAATATGACCAAGAACTTTTCTTCTTATTCTTACGAGTATTATTCACCTCCTGCAAGGCTATTTCCTAGGGCTCCAAAGCCGAGGTTCTCATATGCTGCACTTAGACTCATTGCTTCTAAGCCACCCCTGAAGATGTGGGTGGTTAAGAAAAATTAACTCTCTTTTGCAGGGAAAGGTCTCTAGCTGAAATTCAAAAGCTTCTAATGCTTATGCTGGGGACCTAAAACATCTTGTGGGACGCAAGATAAAATGTCAAAATGGTCTTACTATGTATTTCGTCCCAGGATTCCTTGACAAACATCCTATTTATCCTAACCATGATCTGAACTTTTATAATCCGCTTGTTCGTCAAATTTTTATGCTTCACAATACTCTTGGTGAAGCCTATCACCCAAACTGCATTGTAGGGTATAACACCAAAGGCTTTAGAATGGATTATGGACAGTTGATGCACTAACCACATGACTGGTTATCGAAGTCTTCTCATGGATTCTACCCTACGTCCATTTGACAAGAGTCACATCACATTTGCTGACACTGGTAAAAGCAAGGTATTGGGTCTAGGTAGAGTTGCAATCTCAAAGGATCAACACATGGATAAAGTGATGCTTGTTGAATCCCTTGGTTTCAACTTAATGTCTATCTCAATGCTTTGTGATCTGAACATGATTGTGATATCTGGAAAATATCGTTGCCTTGTGCTTATGGAATCTGACAAATATCTAGTCTTTGAAGGGTATCGAAAAGACGATCTGTATATGGTAGATTTCTCAGCAGGACCACAGTTGGCCGTATGTCTCCTAGCAAAAGCTTCAGAGTGCTGGCTCGAGCATCGGAGGCTCGGGCATGCTGGCATGAGGAACCTGTACACTCTCGCAAAGAAGAAGCATGTTGTAGGCATCGAGGGCGTCAAGTTCAAGAAGGATCATCTATGTGGTGCCTGCGAAGCTGGAAAGATGACTAGGGCCAAGCATCCCTCGAAGACAATCATGACGACGGCTCATCCCTTCGAGTTGCTTCACATGGACTTATTTGTCCCTACACACTACACTACACTTACTATCACTGCTTGCCTCTATGGCTTCGTCATTGTTGATTATTACTCAAGACATACATGGGTGCACATAATCCTTTCTAAGAATGAAGTGCCGGATGTCTTCAGGGATTCGCCAATCGTGCCATGACGAACTATGGCATCAAGATCAAGCACATCAAAAGTGACAATGGCATGGAATTCAAGAACACTGGCCTCAACACTTATCCTGATACATTGGGCATCACACATGAGTTCTCAGCTCCATACACACCTCAGCAGAATGGCATTGTGGAGCGCAAGAACAGAAACCTCATTGAGATGGCACGAACGATGCTTGATGAGGACAAGACACCAAGAATGTTCTGGCCTAAAGCCATTGATGTTGTGTGCCACTTCATCAACCGTGTTTATCTTCACAAGCTTCTAAACAAGACATCCTATGAGCTCCTAACTGGTAAGAAGCCAAACGTCAGTTACTTCAGAGTATTTGGTGCTAGGTGCTGGATCAAGGATCCACATCACACTTCAAAATTTGCATCGAAAGCACATGAAGGGTTTATGCTTGGCTATGGAAAGGATTCGCACGCCTACAGAGCCTTCAACCTCTTTCACTATAAAGTGGTTGAAACTGTGGATGTGCGGTTCGATGAGACTAATGTCTCGCAAAGAGAGCACCTACCAAATGTTCTAGATGAAGCCTCACCAAGTGAATCTATCAAGCTTATGGGTACTGGAGAAATCATACCTTCAGAGGCATAGGTTGAAGAAGAAATCATCATTTCTGCACCTAATCAAACCGAAGACAATGCTCAGCCTGAAGTCAATCCTGAAGATGAAGACAATGATCGGCAAGAGCAAAATCTTCGTCTAGTTCATCCTCGTGGTGCAAATGAAGTACCGATTGAGAAGATAATTGATAACATCAATGCACCTGGTCCAGTCACTCGTTCAAGAGCAACACAGCTAGCAAATTTCTATGGGCACTTTGCATTTGTTTCTATATCTGAACCTAAGAAAGTTGATGAAGCCATCATGGAACCTGAATGGATTCAAGCTATGTAGTAAGAGCTTCAACAGTTCGAGCTGAACAATGTTTGGGAACTAGTAAAGCGTCCTGATCCTCACAAGCACAATATCATAGGCACCAAATGGATCTATCACAACAAACAAGATGAGCATGCTCAAGTCGTTAGAAACAAAGCTCGTCTCGTTGCTCAAGGTTACACTCAAGTATAAGGGATTGACTTCGACGAAAAATTTGCTCTGGTGTCTAGGCTTGAAGCCATTCGCATACTGCTAGCCTATGCCAACCATCACAACATCCTTCTGTATCAAATGGATGTAAAGAGTGCCTTTCTCAACGGAAAAATTGAAGAAGTGTATGTTGCACAACCACCTGGTTTTGAAGACCCAAAGCATCCTGACATGGTATATGTCATGGAATTGTCACGGAAGATGTCCTAGTGTGAGGACTTAGTCATGGAGCCATCGCGTTGAGGTTAGCTTAAAGGGGTTAATCAGGACAAAGGACACGGGGAGTTTATACTGGTTCGGCCCCTTATGATGAAGGTAAAAGCCTAGTCCAGTTTGTGGTTGGTATTGCTAGGGTTTCGATGAGCAGGGAACAAATATGCTTTACCCGGCTCTCGATCTATTCTTTTTTGCCCTAAGCCGCCGCTAGGTTGTCCCCTTATATACACGGGTAGACACCCTGTGGCCATTAGAGTCCCGGCCGGCTTATACAACGTATCCGGCTCGGTGACCTTTTACACATGCCTTATAATACAAGTCTACATATATGGCGGTTCATACTCGTGGGCTTTAAGCCGCCTTTGGGTCTGGGACCTCTACTAAGCCTATCTATGAATCGCCATGTGACCTTGGGCTTCATTGTGATGAATCTTCATAAGGTTGACCCGGCCCCTCCCGGGCGAGTCATACCTAATAGTCATATCCCCAACATTAGGCCCCAGGTTGACTTGGACTTGTTCATGTCAACCTTCAAGACTTACAAAAATCCTTTCATTCCCGCTGCGAAAACCTTGTAACCCGCTATGACGTCATCTCCTAGATTTTCGGAAACCCGTGACGATGTCATCTTAACGGATCTTTATCTTAATGTCTTCCCGAAAATCGAGGCATCCAATTAGCTGGATAAGTATCATTTGGCCTCCTCGTCTTTCACGCCTGCCTGTTTCTGTCTCCTTATAAATAGGACCCGAAAGCCATCTTCCATTCTTCTCCGTCTCCTTCCTTGCTCACAACACGCCGTCCTTGTACGAACCCTGCCGCCATCGACCTCCGTCCTCGTCCTCGACTCAGGCCGCTGCATCGCCCTGAGAAGACCAAAGAACTGCGGTGCAACTACCCTGCTCTTACAGCTCCAGTAAGTCTTCCTCTATTCATCACTAATCTGCCATTAGGGTTTCATTGGTGTTCTTCGGTGTTCATCCGCGTTCATCATCAGCCTTCTTTTCCTCTATTTAGATCCAGGTATTAGTTCCAAAAGATATGGAAAGCTTGCATGGTGGTTGTTTTTAGCACTTGTTTTAATACTAGACCGCATCCCCACCGTGTAGATCTCTTCCAGGCCATCTCTGTTTTTCCACCGTCGCCTTTTATAGACAAATTTATCCTTTTTTTCTGAACAGCGGTAGATCCAAATTTGTAACCTCCATCTGTGGAACTTGTTTGTCTTAGTACTTAGCCAATTTTGTTTTTGGTCATTCTTGAATATCTTGGTCATGGTGGCTTACTCCGCCGGCTTACCTGTACCTCATATATCATTAGCCCTCACTCAAAACGCCATTATAAACTTGCTCTGTAGTTGTTGATTTTCAATCCCACCAACTAACTTGATCCGGCAAATTATTTCTTTTTGGATCATCCTTTCATCATGCCTCGAAAGACGATGACCACTTGCAACTGGGTCCCTTCCACAGTCACTGAAAGTACTTTGAAAGACTTTGTCACTGTTGGATACTTACCGGAAAAAGTGTCATGTCTTACCGTGCTCCTGACCCGGCTGAAGTGAAACCTCAGCCGAAAGACGGTGAAATTATTGTTTTCACTGATCACATGAACCAGGGCTTGAGGGAGTCCTGGATTAGGGGGTCTTCGGACAACCGGACTATATCCTTTGGCCGGACTGTTGGACTATGAAGATACAAGATTGAAGACTTTCTCCCGTGTCCGCATGGGACTCTCCTTGGCATGGAAGGCAAGCTTGGCAATATGGATATGTAGATCTCCTCCCTTGTAACCAACTTTGTGTAACCCTAGCCCCCTTCGGTGTCTATATGAACCGGAGGGTTTTGTCCGTAGGACAACATACAATCATACCATAGGCTAGCTTCTAGGGTTTAGCCTCTACGATCTCGTGCTAGATCAACTCTTGTAATACTCATATCATCAAGATCAATCAAGCAGGACGTAGGGTATTACCTCCATCAAGAGGGCCCGAACCTGGGTAAACATTGTGTTCCCTGCCTCCTGTTACCATCCGCCTTAGACGCACAGTTCGGGACCCCCTACCCGAGATCCGCCGGTTTTCACACCGACATTGGTGCTTTCATTGAGAGTTCCACTGTGTCGTCATCATAAGGAGGGATGGCTCGTCTCGTTGTCAAGGACAACATCACCTCTGGGGGAGCCCTGGCTGTAGGCCAAACTCTCCGACTAGGTGGCTTCGTCATGACCGCCCGCTCGGCCGCTGCGCCGACGATGACTTCTCAGGTCATCGAAAATAGCCACCACATTGGCTCGAAATTCACCGAGCAGATGGATCCAATGGATCTCTCCTATTTGAACTAGCTCTTGGATCGCATCGTCGCTATGGGAGTCGCTACGGACTACGATCGGATTGGTCTTAAACCCTACCAAAGGGAGATCAACTCTCCGCCGGTCACCCATCAGATAGCGGTGGTGGAGGAGCAATGCAGCGATTCTCCCTTTATCCCGAGGACGGACTATGTCCGGATTCCCGAGCTCTCCGAGCCGGATACCTGCCCACGAGAGGACATCACCCTAACCCTGAACCTAGAATCAGGCTGCATGCCAAACCTGCGGGGCAACATCTCGGAGCCCGAACTTCCAAGATCGGAAACTCCCCCGCCCCGGGGTCTCAGATTGGGTCAAGGTCTGGACTTAAATCCACCCACCCACCCAGATACAAACGATCTTTCCCACATTAGGCAAGAGCCCCAAGAGACAGCACATCACTATTGGGCCAGATTCCTCCTTGTAATGAACAAGGTCAAGGACTGTCGCGAGGAAGACGCAATTTTGTTCTTTTGCAACAATTGCATGGACAAGGGAATCCTCAACGCCATAAGTCGCAGTGACATTGCACACTTCGCTGACTTGGCGGCCATAGTATGGAAGTACTGTGCGATGGAAAGCGCCTGAAAAACCCAAACAAAATTTTGGGATAATCCGGCTCTGACAAAACCCCCAGTCCAAACTAAAAGGGTGCGCTCTCATAAGTCGCCCGACTCAATTACAAACAAGCAAAAGCCCACTACAGGGCGTGGAACCGTATTGGAGGGATGGCTTAACAGGCCCTCCAAAATTCATAGTACAGCGGATACCATACCAACACACAGCCTTAGAGCATGTTGGGTACTCCGGCAGGTGGCCAAGAGCGGTGAGTATCTCCTCATCCAAAACACCTCAGAGCAGCATCCCGTGGATAACAATACACTATTGACAGTCTTCGAGACCTTCGCCTCAAATAATAGGCGTAAGCGAGCACTCCACTGCCTTGCCGAAGTCTACCACGTGGCAGCAATAAATCCATGGAGCGACACGGCTATCACCTTCAATGCCAGTGATGAACCTAAATTCCGAATAGCCCGAGCACCGGCCGCCTTGGTCCTCAATCCAATTGTGGACGGCTTTCGGCTCACTAAAGTGCTCATGGACGGCGGCAGGGGAGTAAACCTCATTTATGAGGAGACCCTTCAAAAAATGGAAATAGACAGAAACCGCATTGAGCAAAGCAGCACAACCTTTCGAGGAATCATCCCTAGTCGAGAGGCACATTGCGCTGGGAAAATCACACTAGATGTGGTATTCGGCACTCCGGAGAATTACAGGTCCGAAGAAATTACATTCCAAGTGGCCTCGTTCAGTAGCGGATACCACGCCCTTCTAGGGCGGGAGGCATTCATGATCTTCCAAGCCATACCCCATTACAGGTACATGAAGCTCAAAATGCCTGGGCCCAATGGAATCATCACTCTAGCTAGTGATCCGGACATAGCACTCCACGCCGAGAACAAAACAGCCGCACTGGCCCTCAAGGCATTATCTGAAGCCCTTGTGGTGGAGGAATTAACCGCGTTGCGCTCTATAGTGGACAAGGACGACATGATACTAGACAAAAGATCCAAGTCCACTTCTTTTAAACCAGCGGATGAAATAGTCAAATTCCAAGTCCATCCAACGGACCCCACAAGAACAGCATCCATCGGGGTACAGTTAAACCCCGCTGTAGACGCCACATAATAAGTCTCCAAGGTATCTACTGTTCCAAACACTTTTGCCCTTCTTTTGGACTCTAACTTGCATGATTTGAATGGAACTAACCCGGACTGATGCTGTTTTCAACAGAATTACCATGGTGTTATTTATGTGCAGGAGCAAACGTTCTTGGAATGACCTGAAACTTCATGGAGCGACTTTTCAGAAAATAAGAAAAATACCTGCAAAAGATGGAGGCCAGGGGGCCCACCACCTTGCCACGAGGGTGGAGGGCGCGCCTGCCCCCGTAGGGCGCGCCCCCTACCTCGTGGGCCCCCTGTTGCGTCTCCGACTCCAACTCCACCTCCATATATTGAGTTTCGATGAGAAAAAAATCAGAGAGAAGAAATCATCGCGTTTTACGATACAGAGCCGCCGCCAAGCCCTAAACCTCTCGGGAGGGCTGATCTGGAGTCCGTTCGGGGCTCCGGAGAGGGGAATCCGTCGCCATCGTCATCATCACATCCTCCATCACCAATTTCATGATGCTCACCGCCGTGCATGAGTAATTCCATCGTAGGCTTGCTGGACGGTGATGGGTTGGATGGGATCTATCATGTAATCGAGTTAGTTTTGTTAGGGTTTGATCCCTAGTATCCACTATGTTCTGAGATTGATGTTGCTGTGACTTTGCTATGCTTAATTGTTGTCACTAGGGCCCGAGTGCAATGATTTCAGATCTGAACCTATTATGTTTTCATCAATATATGAGTGTTCTTGATCCTATCTTGCATGTATATAGTCACCTATTATGTGTTATGATCCATTAACCCCGAAGTGACAATAATCGGGATACTTACCGGTGATGGCCGTAGTTCGAGGAGTTCACGTACTCACTATGTGTTAATGCTTTGTTCTGGTTCTCTATTAAAAGGAGGCCTTAATATCCCTTAGTTTCCGTAAGGACCCCGCTGCCACGGGAGGGTAGGACAAAAGATGTCATGCAAGTTCTTTTCCATAAGCACGTATGACTATGTTCGGAATACATGCCTACATTACATTGACGAACTGGAGCTAGTTCTGTGTCACCCTAGGTTATGACTGTTACATGATGAACCGCATCCGGCATAATTCTCCATGACCGATCCATTGCCTACGAGCTTTCCATATATTGTTCTTCGCTTATTTACTTTTCCGTTGCTATTGCTATCATCACTACAAAATACCAAAAACATTGCTTTCACTACTGTTACCTTTTGCTACCGTTACCACTACTATCATATTACTTTGCTACTGAACACTTTGCTCCAGATATTAAGTTTCCAGGTGTGGTTGAATTGACAACTCAGCTGCTAATACTTGAGAATATTCTTTGGCTCCCCTTGTGTCGAATCAATAAATTTGGGTTGAATACTTTACCCTCGAAAACTATTGCGATCCCCTATACTTGTGGGTTATCAAGACCATTTTCAGGCGCCGTTGCCGGGGAACATTGCTCTATTCTTTGAGTCACTTGGGATATATATCTTCTTATCATTATGAAGAACTTGAGAGATCCAAAAACCAAGATCAATCCCTCAACTGCGAGGGGAGGGAAAGAACACCGGATGAAGCTAAAATTCTATTGAATAATATGTTGACAAATGAAAATAATTGGACACCTCCGGAGCCAATTCCTGAGCCTATTCCTAAACCAACTCCGAAGAAGAGGGGTATTCTATTTCTCAGTCCTAAAGATATGCAAGAGGCAAAGAAATCTATGAAAGAAAAGGGTATTTAAGCTGAAGGTGTTAACAATTTACCTCCTATTGAAGAAATACATGGTCTTAATTTACCGCCTGTTGAAGAAACATATAATCTTAATCCTTTACCTATTAAAGAAACTCATGGTCTTGATAGCCCGACACAGGTAGTAAAGGTAAACTCTCTCTATAGATATGATAAAGCTGTAGTCCCATTTACTAAAATTGCTAGCCCATGCTTAGATGAGTTTGATAAATTTATGGCTAAGCAAGAAGATTTTAATGCTTATTTTGGTAGACAATTGAAATACAATTCATATATGCCTGGACACTTGGGTGATTATATGGCTAATGTTAAAGGTGAACTTAAACTTATTAGTAAACATGCTTCTATGGTTACCATTCAAGTAGAACAAGTACTTAAAGCTCAAAATGATTTGCTCATTGAATTGAATAGTAAGAATAATGATAATGTTGTTAGAGTTATGACTAGAGGTGGTAAAATGACCCAGGAACCTTTGTATCCTGAAGGCCATCCTAAGAGAATTGAGCAAGATTCTCAGAGAAATAATATAGATGCACCTAGATCTTCTAAAAAGAAGAAAAAGAAAAATGATAGGACCTTGCATGCTTCTAGTGATCCTATTGTTGAAACACCTGAGAATCCAAATGATATTTCTATTTTTGACGCTGAAATACAATCTCGTAATGAACCTGAAACTAGTGATAATGTTAATGATAATGTTCATAATGATACTCAACCTAGTAATGATAATGATATAGAAATTGAACCTGCTGTTGATCTTGATAACCCACAATCAAAGAATCAACATTATGATAAGAAAGATTTTGTTGCTAGGAAACACGGTAAAGAAAGAGAGCCATGGGTTCAGAAACCCATGCCCTTTCCTCCTAAACCATCCAAGAAAAAGGATGATGAGGATTTTGAGCGCTTTGCTGAAATGATTAGACCTATCTTTTTACGTATGCGATTAACTGATATGCTCAAAACCAATCCTTATGCTAAGTATATGAAAGATATTATTACAAATAAAAGAAAGATACCGGAAGCTGAAATTTCCACCATGCTTGCTAATTATACTTTTAAGGGTGGAATACCAAAGAAACTTGGAGATCCCGGTGTACCAACTATACCATGCTCCATTAAAAGAAACTATGTTAAAACTACTTTATGTGATCTTGGAGTCGGTGTTAGTGTTATGCCTCTCTCTTAATATCGTAGACTTGACTTGAATAAGTTGACACCTACTGAAATATATTTGCAAATGGCTGATAAATAAACTGATATACCTGTCGGTATTTGTGAGGATGTGCCTGTTGTAGTTGCAAACGTTACTATTTTAACGGACTTTGTTATTCTTGATATTCCAGAGGACGATAGTATGCCTATTATTCTTGGAAGACCCTTTTTCAATACTGCAGGGGCTGTTATTGATTGCACTAAAGGCAATGTCACTTTTCATGTTAATGGTAATGAGCACACGGTACACTTTCCGAGGAAACAACCTCAAGTGCATAGTATCAACTCTATTGGAAAATTTTCATCGATTATATTTGGAGGTTTTGAATTTCCTCTTCCTACTGTCAAGAAGAAATATGATATTCTTATTATTGGGGATGTTCATATCCCAGTTGAGGTAACATAGTGTTATTCAAAATTTCTCCGGTTCCATGTTATTCAGAATGAGTTCGTTAACAAGACTTGATCAACCTTGTTAGAGGATTCCTTTTGATGATCATGAGAAGGATGAAACTAGAAGGCACAACCTTCTGTACCACACTTTTACTTTCTGTTATTTATATTAAATAAAATAAAAATAAATATTTTTCTGTCTGTTATCTGATTATCCGTGCAATATAAAAATACCTCGAAAATAAAAGTTCTCCAAATGCCCTGAAAATTAAATATGATTTTTTCTAGAATATTTGAGGATTTATGGAACTGAGAACACACCAGGGGGGTCAACCACCTGCCCACGAGGGTGGAGGGCGCGCCCACCCCTTAGGGCGCACCCCCCTGCCCCGTGGGCCCACGGTGGCTGTCCTCCACTTATTCCTGCACCCACACACTTCATCTTCCTCCCCCAAACACGAATAACCAACTCAAACCCGAGTCCAAGCTTGTTTTGCTGCCATTTTCGATCTCCTTGCTCAAAGCACCTCTCACAAAACTGCTTGGGGAGATTGTTCCTTGGTATGTGACTCCTCCATTGGTCCAATTAGTTTTTGTTCTAGTGCTTTATTCATTGCAAATTTTTGCTGCTTGGGTGACCCTGTTCTTGAGCTTGCATGTCAAATTTATAGGGTCAAAAGTAGTTTTGATGCATGATATAGGCCCTAGCCACTTGTAGGAGTAGTTACTATCAATATTATTGAGTTTGGTTTACTTTTATTTTCAAGTTACTAAAAATCTCAGAATTTTTCAGAAAATGATGAGGAGACTTTTGAGGGGCTCATCGAGCCAAAGCTCGAAGGAGAAGGCACCGAAGCCTAAGTATAATTTGCCTCGCACCGTGGAGGTTCGGGCGTGTGAATGGCCTTCCGAGGACTTCTTAAGAGCAGCCGGGATTTATGAAGATTTTCATGAGTTGGCTCAGACTGCAGGCCTTACCGCTTTCCTCCACGACCAATGCGATCAATATCTCTTGCTCACAAATACCTTTGTGCAAAACTTTCATTTTCATTCTAGGAACTCACCGCCTATGGTGGAATTTCATTTATATGATGAGCATAAGGAGATGTCACTTTATGATTTCTGTCGGATTTGTTTAGTCCCTTTTGCGGGAAAGACAGAAGAACCACATCGTGATGATGTGGAGGGATTTATTGACACTATCACTATAGGGGAAACAAGGAAGGTTTCCGATGCACGAATCACTAGCATACATTTTCCTGTTTTACGCTACTTTGCATTATTTTCTAGTCGTTGCTTAATTGGTCATGGAAACTGTGGAAACTTGAGTATCCCTGATATTATTATTTTGCACCATGGTTTGTACGGTGATAACTCTTTTAGTATGGGCAGTATTATTGCCAAACGGTTAATTCTGAACCGTACCAAGGGCCCCATCTTTGGAGGCATCTATGCTACACGCCTAGCTGCACATTTTAACATACCTATTAGGCATGCTAAGAAGGAAGAAAAAGTGCTGCCCCTTGTTTATCTAGATTATAAAAGTATGGTGGCACATGATTTTATTGTTAAGAATAGGGAAGGAGAGCTTAAATATCAATTGTTCTTTAGTAAACATCATCCTGAGACTATTACCTTGCCTGCTCCTTCTTTGTTTGATTTGACTATAGGCACGTACCTTGTTCCATTGACGGCTATCCATGCCTACCGAAACCCTGCACTAGCCGAGGAGCCAGAGCTGGAACCACAATTTGATCCTTCATGAAAGTCTAATTACCAGTGGGATCCGGATATGATTGTCAGCCAGTGGCAATCTGAGCCCTCTTCTTCCTCATCGCAGTACGACCCCAACTATTATTATGGATATCATCCAGGCCAGCCGTGGCCATAGACCAACTTAGGCCAAAAGCCTAAGCTTGGGGGAGTACGTATTTCCTACCGACATTATATTCATGTTCATACACTCATTGCTAAATGTCGGTGCTCATACTTTTTCATTGTATCATCCATGCTAGTTTAATTTCCTTTTTATTCTTTCTTCTGGTGTGTTTAATAAACCTTAAGAAAAACAAACAAAAATTAGTTGTAGCTTTTAATTAGTTTACTTTCCATGCTTGTAGTAGTAATTAAAAAGAAAACCCAAAAAGATTTCCTGTTCTTCTTTTGCTTGTTGGGAGCTTTCCCGTGTAAATAGTTTTATTTCTTTTCTTTTCTTTGGGGGTCGATAGGAGAAGACCATAATTAAATTGTTGAAGAGGCTCTTATATGCATTATTGTTGATCTGACAAAAGATCCCATATTGCCTTGTCTTCTCCTGTTTATTGAATGCTTGCAGATTCTAGCTTAGTCCAATGCACGTGCACTATTATCATTATTCACATTGTTCGGTCGTGCAAGTGAAAGGCAATTATGATGATATATGATGGACTGACTGAGATGAGAAAAGCTGGTATGAACTCGACCTCTTTTGTTTTTGTAAATATGATTAGTTCATCGTTCCTGACTCAGCCTATTATGAATAAACATGTTTGCAATGACAACTAGAGATCATAGTTTCTAGTGCCATGCTTGATTAGCTATGAGTTATAATGGTTTACCTTGTGTGCCAACATGCTATTAAAATGGTTATGATGTGGTATGATAGGGTGGTATCCTCCTCTGAATGATTTAAGTGACTTGACTTGGCACATGTTCACGCATGTAGTTGAAACAAAATCAACATAGCCTTCATGATATTTATGTTCATGGTGGATTATATCCTACTCATGCTTGCATTCGGTGTTGATTAATTTTAATGCATGCTCATGACTGTTGTCGCTCTCTAGCTGGTCACTTCCTAGTCTTTTGCTAGCCTTCACCTGTACTAAGCGGGAATATTGCTTGTGCATCCAAACTCCTTAAACCCCAAAGTTATTCCACATGAGTCCACTATACCTACCTATATACGACATCTACCTACCGTTCCAAGTAAATTTGTATGTGCGAAACTCTAAACCTTCAAATAATTATCCTGTTTGGTATGCTCGAATAGCTCATGTATCAACTAGGGTTGTCCGTATCTTCCATGTTAGGCGGGTTATTCTCAAGAGGAGTGGACTCCGCTCCTCACTCACGAGATAAATGGCTGGTCACCGGGATGCCCAGTCCCATGCTTTATGCAAACTAAATCAAAATAATTGCAAACAAAACACCCCCTGGGACTCTTGTTAGTTGGAGGCACTCGTTGTTTCGAGCAAGCCATGGATTGATGCTTGTTGGTGGAAGGGGGAGTATAAACTTTACCATTCTGTTTGGGAACCGCCTATAATGTGTGTAGCATGGAAGATATCGCCATCTCTTGGTTGTTATGTTGACAATGAAAGTATACTGCTCAAAATATTATTCACCTCTGTTTCAAAACCGAGTTCTGGCACCTCTACAAATCCCTGCTTCCCTCTGCGAAGGGCCTATCTATTTACTTTTATGTTGAGTCATCATCCTCTTATTAAAAAGCACCAGTTGGAGAGCATCACTGTCATTTGCATTCATTATTGTTAGTTTACATTGAGTATGACTTGACTGGATCTCTTTTACCATGAATTACAATGTCTAGCCAGTCCTTGGTCTTTAAAGGTGCTCTGCATTTATGTTTTGCGGTCTCAGAAAGGGCTAGTGAGATACCATCTTGTTATATCATATTATGATAGTTTTGAGAAAGTGTTGTCATCCGAGTTTTATTATTATGGCTCGCTAGTTGATTACGCTATTGATATGAGTAAACTTGAGACCTATGCGTTATTGCAAATGTGGTTAGTTATAATCTTTGCTAAAAACTTGAATGCTGGCTTTACATATTTACAACAACAAGAGCAAACAGAGTTTGTAAAAGTTTTTCTTTATCACTTTCAGTTTGTCAACTGAATTGCTTGAGGACAAGCAAAGGTTTAAGCTTGGGGGAGTTGATACGTCTTCAACGTATCTACTTTTCCAAACACTTTTCCCTTGTTTTGCACTCTAACTTGCATGATTTGAATGGAATTAACCCGGACTGACGCTGTTTTCAGCAGAATTACCATGGTGTTATTTTTGTGCAGGAGCAAACGTTCTCGAAATGACCTGAAACTTCACTGAGCGACTTCTCAAAAAATAAGAAAAATACCTGAAGATGGAGGCCAGGGGGCCCACCACCTTACCACGAGGGTGGGGGCCCGCCCCCCTACCTCGTGGGCCCCCTGTTGCGTCTCCGACTCCAACTCCACCTCCATATATTGAGTTTCGATGAGAAAAAAATCAGAGAGAAGAAATCATTGTGTTTTCTGATACGGAGCCGCCGCCAAGCCCTAAAACCTCTCGGGAGGGCTGATCTGGAGTCCGTTCGGGGCTCCGGAGAGGGGGATCCGTCGCCATCGTCATCATCAACCATCCTCCATCACCAATTTCATGATGCTCACCGCCGTGCATGAGTAATTCCATCGTAGGCTTGCTGGACGGTGATGGGTTGGATGGGATCTATCATGTAATCGAGTTAGTTTTGTTAGGGTTTGATCCCTAGTATCCACTATGTTCTGAGATTGATGTTGCTGTGACTTTGCTATGCTTAATTGTTGTCACTAGGGCCCGAGTGCAATGATTTCAGATCTGAACCTATTATGTTTTCATCAATATATGAGTGTTCTTGATCCTATCTTGCATGTATATAGTCACCTATTATGTGTTATGATCCATTAACCCCGAAGTGACAATAATCGGGATACTTACCGGTGATGGCCGTAGTTCGAGGAGTTCACGTACTCACTATGTGTTAATGCTTTGTTCTGGTTCTCTATTAAAAGGAGGCCTTAATATCCCTTAGTTTCCGTAAGGACCCCGCTGCCATGGGAGGGTAGGACAAAAGATGGCATGCAAGTTCTTTTCCATAAGCACGTATGACTATGTTCGGAATACATGCCTACATTACATTGATGAACTGGAGCTAGTTCTGTATCACCCTAGGTTATGACTGTTACATGATGAACCGCATCCGGCATAATTCTCCATCACCGAACCATTTTCTACGAGCTTTCCATATATTGTTCTTCGCTTATTTACTTTTCCGTGACTATTGCTATCATTACTACAAAATACCAAAAACATTGCTTTTACTACTGTTACATTTTGCTACCGTTACCACTACTATCATTTTACTTTGCTACTGAACACTTTGCTATAGATACTAAGTTTCCAGGTGTGGTTGAATTGACAACTCAGCTGCTAATACTTGAGAATATTCTTTGGCTCCCCTTGCGTTTAATCAATAAATTTGGGTTGAATACTTTATGCTCGAAAACTATTGCGATCCGCTATACTTGTGGGTTATCACCGCACTATGGGAGTTCCTACGCGAGAATTGGGACATATTCGCCTGGCATCCTTCAGACATGCTAGGAATCCCACGCAGGCTGGCCGAGCACAGCCTTAACATTCTAAAGGGATTTAAGTCGGTCAAGCAGACTCTTCAGCGTTTCTCTGAACCTAAGCGACAAGCCATGGGAGAGGAGCTAGCCAAGTTACTAGAGGTCGGATTCATTAGGGAAATAAAGCATCCGGACTGGCTAGCAAACCTGGTGATGGTACCAAAGAAGGACAAATCCTGGCGCCTATGCGTCGACTTCAAGGACCTTAATAAGGCTTGCCCAAAGGATCCCTTCCCCCTCCCTCGCATTGATCAAATTATCGATGCTACCGCAGGACGCAACTCATTGTGCTTCCTCGACGCATACTCCAGTTACCACCAAATTAAGATGGCGGAGTCCGATCAAGCCGCAACGACATTTATCACTCCATACGGCCCCTTCTATTTTAACACAGTGCCCTTCGTGCTCAAAAACGCCGGCGCAACATATCAGCGCATGATTCAGACATGTCTGGAAAAGCATATCGGCAAAACAATGGAGGCATACATCGACGATGTGGTCGTGAAAACCAGACACGTTGACTCCTTAATAGATGACTTGAGGCTCACGTTCGACAATCTCCGAACATACGACATTAAGCTCAATCCGGAAAAATACGTTTTTGGTGTACCCGTCGGAAAGCTCCTGGCCTTTATCATCTCCAGTAGAGGAATTGAAGCAAATCCGGCTAAGATCCGGGCTCTGTCGCAGTTGGCTATGCCAACTGACCTCAAGCCAATCCAGAAGTTAACTGGATGTGTGGCGGCCTTAAGCCGCTTTATCTCCCGATTAGGAGAAAAGGCACTCCCCCTCTATCGCCGTCTTCGGCGCACCGAACACTTTGAGTTGAGCGATGCAGCCACGGCCGGATTGTAAGAAATAAAAGCCATCTTGGCCACCAACCCAATCTTGTCCGCGCCAAATGTCGGCGAACCAATGTTGTTATATATAGCGGCAACACACCAAGTTGTAAGCACAGTGCTCGTCGTCGAACGAGAGACGGACGGACATAAATTCCCACTTCAAAAGCCGGTATATTATGTATCCACTGTCCTCACTCCATGCAAATCATGGTACCCACATTATCAAAAGATAGCATACGCGGTATTCATGGCATCCCAGAAATTACGACACTACTTTCAAGAGTGTTCAATTACGGCGGCCTCAGAAGTACCACTCAACGACATAATAAACAACCGTGATGCCATGGGTCGGATTGCCAAATGGGCTATCAAGCTCCTCCCGTTCGACATAACATATAGACCATGGCGAGCCATTAAGTCGCAAGTACTGGCCGATTTCGTCGCCGAATGGACAGAAGCCGAACTCCCTAAAGAGTACGGCGCATACTCCAATTGGATCATGCACTTCGATGGCTCTAAAATGCTGGCTGGTCTGGGGGCTGGCGTCGTCCTGACGTCCCCTACCGGAGATACAGTGCAACACGTACTCCAAATACTATACACATACTCCAATAACGCAGCCGAATACGAGGCCCTATTACACGGTCTTCGGATGGTAGTTTCCATGGGCATTCGACGCCTGGAGGTGCGTGGGGACTCGAACCTCGCAATATATCAAATAAATGGAGACTTCGATGCCAAGGATCCGAAAATGGCGGCATATCGCAACGCTGTCCTCAAAATGTCAGCTTTGTTCGAGGGGCTTGAATTCCACCATGTGGCTTAGGATAACAACCAGGCGGCGGATATCCTTTCCCGTATTGGCGCTAAGCACGACCCTGTCCCACCTAACATCTTCCTGGAAAAAATGTTTAAGCCATCTGTGGTATGGGAAGGGGACACCGGTAACAATAGTCCGGACCCGGCCACAACACCAGATACCGAACACTCTGACACAATCGGAAGCTCTGCCATCGAAATAACACCTTCAGCCCACGTGATAATGGCTGTCATCGCCCCGTGGACAAAACCATTCCTGGCCTACCTAACCAGGCAGGAACTACCCGAGGACCAAAATGAGGCACGCTGCATAGTGCGGCGATCTAAAGCCTACAAGGTCCACGAGGGAGAGCTTTATAAGAAAAGCACTACCGGAGTCCTTCAAAGGTGCATCTCCGAAGAGGAAGGGTGGAAGCTTTTGGCAGCAATCCATGCTGGACTCGGCGGCCATCATGCCGCAGCCCGGGCCCTTGTAAGCAAGGCCCTCCGTACAGGTTTCTATTGGCCGACAGCTCGAGCAGATGCACAACATCTGGTCAAACATTGCGTCGGTTGCCAGCTTTTTGCAAACCAAAGCCATATGCCGCCTACCACTCTCCAAACAATCCCCATTACTTGGCCCTTTGTGGTCTGGGGGCTTGATATGGTCGGACCCCTTAAAGGGGGAACCCATAAGAAAAAAATACTTACTGGTCATGGTGGATAAATTCACCAAATGGATATAAGCCAAACCTGTCAAAGCGGCTGAATCCGGACCGGTGATAGACTTCATATCTGGGGTTGTACACCGTTATGGCATCCCCCACAGCATCATCACTGACAACAACACGAACTTTACAACCGACGAGGTGAAACTTTGGTGCAGCAACATGGGCATCAAGCTCGATTATGCTTCTGTCTATCACCCGCAAACTAATGGTCAAGTCGAGCGAGCAAATGGTCTTATCATGAGCGGCATCAAACCCAGATTAGTGTGGTCCTTAAAGGAATCAAACACGCACTGGGTAGAGGAGCTCGACTCCGTACTATCGGGGCTGCGGACCAAGCCGAATCGCACTACCAGATACACACCGCTTTTTATGGTGTACAGCGTAGAAGCGGTTCTGCCTTGGGACATAATTCATGACTCACCTCGAGTGTGCATGTACGAAGAAAAAGAGGCCAATCTCGATCGGCAGGACAATTTGGACGCCCTGGAGGAGGAGCGCGACGTGGCAAAAGCCCGTTCCGCATTCTATCAGCAACAGGCTCGAAGGTATCAAAGCAGAGAAGTACGGGCCAAAACCTATAACGTTGGCGAACTAGTTCTACGCCTACCGGAGAAGAAAAAGAACAAGCTCAAGCCCAAATGGGAAGGTCCCTTCATTATTGACAAGGTCCCGACTCTATTCTATTCTAATCTCTCCCGTCTAAACCTATCAGATGCCTCTGAGACGTGACCCCGGTTTTGTCTTCCCACTGGAGCTCACTCAGTTGATCCAACAGCAGAATGTCTTGATGAAGCTACTAGTCCAGAACCAAGGCAACAACAACAACAACAACAACAACAGCAGCAACAACAACAACAACAACAACAACAACAACAACAAGAAGAAGAAGAAGAAGAAGAAGAAGAAGAAGAAGAAGAACAACAACAACAACATCAATCCACCGCCACCACCTCCAGTTGACAACTTAGCCCGTTTTCTGAGGTTGAATCCGCCGGTGTTTTCCAGTAGCACCGAGCCGATTGTTGCTGATGACTGGCTCTGCAGGATTGGAAGGGAGCTGACCAGCGCAGGTTGCACAGTTGCTGAGAAGGTGCGCTTTGCCGCACATCAATTGGATGGACCCGTAGCCTCATGGTGGGAGAATTACACAGCCACTTTTCCCATAGCCAATGTCACATGGGATCAGTTTCAGCAAGCTTTCCTTAGAGCCTATGTCTACGCCAGGGAAATCGTACCGTGGGGTAGTACGTGGATGAGTTTAGTAAGTTAGATCTCTATGCCCCAGATGATGTGGCCACAGATGTCGCGAAGCAGGAGAAGTTTATGGAAGGGCTGAATGATGAGTTGAGTATGTAGCTGATGGTGGAAACATTCAATAACTACTAGGATTTGGTAGACAGGGCCCTTATGATTGAAGGCAAGAAGCAACAGATAGAGAGCCACAAAAGGAAGTATGGACAAGGGAATTACAATTCTGGAGCTTAGCACAAGCATCGTTTTACCCCGAACTCGGGAGGACACACACATAACCATGGAGGCCATACTCATAATGGATGGAGTTTGCATAACCACAGTGGCCCCAAGAATGGGAATGGAGGAAGCAATGGACAGAACTGTTCCAACCCAGCAACACCCGCCAGGAAGGATCTAAGTCACATTACTTGTTTCAAGTGCGGGAAGACTGGACACTACACCATTGAATGTCCTGAAGCAAAGAATGGAAATGGCAATGGAAACTCAAGGAAGAAGCCAAACCCTTTCACCAGAGGTTAGGTGAACCACATCAACATGGAGGAGGTTGAAGAACATCATGATGAAGTGATCGGTAAGTTTTTGATTAAGTCATTTACCGCTCTCGTTCTTTTTGACACTCGTGCATCGCATTCATACATATCAAGGGGATTTGTGGACAAGTTTAAGTTTCCAACCTTAGCCCTTAGGTCACCCATGTTAGTAAGCTCCCCAGGAGTAGAGTATATGGCCAGCCGATGGTGTGATCGGTTACCCCTAACCATTGGTAGCCACATTTTCCCCTCAGACCTAATAATTTTGGAGTCCCAAGGATTGGATATAATATTAGGCATGGATATGGAGGATACATCGATTGTGCTAGTAAGTTAGTTTTACTTACCACCCCGGAGGGAAAAAAGATCAAGTACATGTCTAGGCATGCGCCAAGGAGGACCCAAGTGAATTCTCTCTTAGGAGTTGTTCAGGAAGAAGTGCCTGTTGTGAAGGATTACCCGGATGTATTTCCAGAGGAATTACCAGGCATGCCGCCAGATCGAGACATTGAGTTTTTGATAGAGTTGTTGCCAGGCACCGAACCGATATCAAAGAGACCGTATCGGATGCCCGCAAATGATCTGGAAGAAATTAAGAAGTAGATTAAGGAGTTATGGGAGAAAGGTTAGATCCGACCAAGTTCATCACCGTGGGGAGCCCCAGTGCTCTTAGTTGAGAATAATGATGGATCTTTGAGAATGGTCGTTGATTATCGGGCGTTGAATGAAGTAACGATCAAAAACAAGTACCCACTACCGATGATCAATGATCTATTTGACCAGTTGCAAGGAGAGAAAGTATTCTCCAAGATCGATCTGCGATCAGGATACCACCAGTTGAAGATCCTAGAACGGGATATACCTAAGACAACTTTTACCACAAGGTATGGGCTATATGAGTACATCGTCATGTCATTTGGATTGACTAATGCCCCTGCCTATTTTATGAGTATGATGAACAAGGTGTTCATGGAGTTTTTGGATAAGTTCATTGTGGTGTTCATTGATGAAATTTTGGTGTACTCGAAGAATGATGAGGAACACAAGGAACACTTGTGCCTAGTTCTTGAGAAGCTCAGGGAACATCAACTATATGCCAAGTTTAGCAAGTGTGAGTTTTGGTTAATGGAAGT
This sequence comes from Triticum urartu, assembly GCF_003073215.2. Lineage (NCBI taxonomy): Eukaryota > Viridiplantae > Streptophyta > Magnoliopsida > Poales > Poaceae > Triticum > Triticum urartu. The sequence goes on along the minus strand of NC_053027.1, from coordinate 355,648,628 downwards.
TGGATTTGTTGGACATGTTATATCAGGAGAAGGTATAGCCTTAGACCCTATGAAGGTTCAATCTGTCACTGAGTGGTTGGCACCCACCTCACTTGGAGAGATCCAAAGTTTTCTGGGACTCGCAGGATATTACAGGAGGTTCATTTAGAATTTCTCCAAGATTGCGAAACCCATGACAGAGTTGTTAAAGAAGGACACCAAGTTCAACTGGAACGAAGATTGTGAGGCCAGTTTTCAGGAGTTGAAGAAATGTTTGGTTACAGCCCCAGTGCTGATTCTTCCAGATATACGCATGGATTTCCAAGTGTATTGCGACGCTTCTCACTTGGGACTTGGAGGTGTACTTATGCAAGACGGAAGAGTTGTTTCATATGCCTCACGGTAGCTTCGACCTCACGAGTTGAATTATGCCACATATGATTTGGAGTTAGCAGCCGTAGTGCATGCGCTCAAGACCTGGAGACATTTCTTGATTGGAAATAGATGTGATGTGTACACATATCATAAGAGTTTAAAGTACATTTTCACGCAGAAGGATTTGAACCTCAGGCAGAGGAGATGGTTGGAGCTCATAAAGGATTATGATATGAAGTTGCACTATCATCCATGCAAGGCCAATGTCATAGCAGACACTTTGAGCCACAAAAGTTATGCTAATACCCTGGTAAGCGGAGGATTACCGCATGAGTTAGTTGACGATCTCAAGGAACTTCGTTTGGAGATAGTTCCAAGAGGTTTTGTTGCAACAATGAAGGTTCAGTCTACATTATTGGGAAAGATTTGAGAAGCGCAAAAGGATTATAAGGAAATTGCTGAGATTAAGGAGAAGATGAGCATAGGAAAAGCCAAGGGTTTTCATGAGGATGAACACAAGACTTTGTGGTTTGAGGATCGTGTATATGTGCCCAATAATGCGGAGATCAGGAAGTTAATACTTCAGGAAGCTCATGACTCGCCATACTCAATTCACCCCGGAAACACCAAGATGTATTTGGATTTGAAGGAATGTTTCTGGTGGATAGGTATGAAGAAGGATATTGCCGAGTATGTAGCAGTATTTGATGTATGTCAGAGAGTGAAGGCAGAGCATCAGAAGCCAGCCGAATTATTACAGCCTATGCTGATCCCCGATTGGAAGTGGGTTAAACTTGGTATGGACTTTATCACCGGATTACCCAGGACCCGATCAGGATATGATTCTATCTGGGTAGTAGTTGATCCCTTGACCAAGGTAGCTCACTTTATCCCAGTGAAAACCACCTATACAAGCGCGAAGTTGGCCAAGATATATATGACCAAGATCGTATGTCTGCATGGAGTTCCGAGGACCATCGTATCAGATAGAGGGACACAATTTACGTCGAAGTTTTGGAATCAGCTGCACCAGACTTTGGGCACTAGGCTAGAGTTTAGTACAGCCTTTCATCTGCAGACAGATGGATAGACCGAGAGAGTCAATCAGATTCTGGAGGACATGTTGAGAGCGTGTGCGTTAGATTATGGATCTAGTTGTGATGACAATTTACCTTACGCAGAGTTCTCATAGAACAACAGTTATCAGGCTAGTTTGAAGATGGCCCCTTTTGAAGCCTTGTATGGAAGGAGATGCAGGACACCGTTAATGTGGGATGAAGTTGGAGACTGTCAGTTATTTGGACCAGATTTGATCAAAGAGTCCAAAGAGAAAGTTAAGTTGATTCGTGATAGACTGAAGGTAGCTTAGTCTAGGTAGAAGAGTTATGTCGATACTAAACGCAAGGAGGTAGTCTATGAAATTGGAGACAGAGCGTATCTTCGTATGTCACCACTCCGAGGAGTTAAACGATTTGGAGTTAAGGGAAATTTATCCCCAAGATTTGTAGGACCATACCAATTTCTGGAACGTATGGGAGAGGTTGCCTACAAGTTGGAGTTACCCGAAGGATTGTCAGGAGTTCATGATGTGTTTCACGTTTCCCATTTGAAGAAGTGTCGTGCAAAGATGGTCGATATTCCTCTAAGAGACACAGTGCCCCTGGAAGCAATTCAGTTGGAGAGTGATCTAACCTACGAGGAGAAACCCGTCAAGATTCTCGAGTTTGCCAATAGAGTTACCCGCAGCAAGGTTATCAAGTTTTGCAAGGTTCATTGGAACCACCACACCGAGGATGAAGCCACCTGGGAGCGAAAAGAAGACCTACGGAAAGACCACCCACACATATTTTCTAGCCAACCCGAATCTCGAGGGCAAGATTCATCTTAAGGGGGGTAGGTTTGTAACATCCCAATTATCAATTTGGATGTTATACACAGGTCACCATATGCATATCATATTTTATTTGCATTTTCAGTTGAGATCCTAGAAATCTTAAGCAACTCAAGGACCCAAGGAGAGAGTTGGGGATTTCATAAATTTTCATATTTGAATTTTCTCAAATTTGAAAAGAGGATCAATTTGGTTTTAATATTTTTCTCTCCAATTATTTCCAATATTTAAATTAAAAGAGAGAAGATAATACGACTTCTTCAAAAGAGAAGGAATATTTGAGAAGAAAATTTAAAATCAAATTTACATTTTGTTTGGATTTTATTTGCTATTTTAATCGAATTAGAAAAAATATGCATTTTTGGAAATTGCATTTTAGGCTAGAAAAATGTTCACTTTGTTCTAAAAAATAGGTTTAGACGGTGAAAATTGCTTTTGGCATTTTTAGAATTTTTTTAATATTTTTTTAGGATTTTTCTTCGGGCGATTTTTTTTAAACTTTTCCCGCCCGACTGGGCCGAAGCCCAACCGAGCAGGCCGGCCCACCTGCGCGCCGCATCCCTCCCGCATAGAGCCCCGCTGCCGCACGGACGCCGAGGGGAGTCTGAGCCGGACTCCACCCCACGCCACCCCCTTCCCCAAGGCGCCCCTGCCGCCTCCTCTCCTCGCCCTACCGCAGCCGCCACTAGCCACCGCGGCCACGCCGCTCGCCACCGCTGCTGCCACCGCCGCCGCCCCTGCCTCGCCCTCGCTGGAGCCACCGCCGCCGCCGAACCGGTAAAACCGATCTCGATTTCCTCTGTTTTCCCGGGTTTATTTTTTCTAGGGTTTTGTCGGTTGGTTTAGATTGGATTTTTTTCGGTTTCGCTAATTAGCAAATGTTTATTCGAACGTTTCTGTTAACGAACGTGTTCGTTCGTTTGTCCCTGATAGCGAACGTTCGTTCGATAGCCTTTCCTTTTTATTTTATTTTCGTCCAGTGACCTATCCGTGATTATTTTTATCGCATATTAGCCCCTGATCTTCAAACCTTCGCAACTTTTTACTCGTTCATCTAAATCCAGTGAAACCAACGCCAAAATCTTTGTCTTGTTCCCCTCTTTCCAGATAGTCAACATGAACATGGTTTTGACAATTTAAAATTTGGTTTCAAGCAGATTTGAATTGGAACTTCTTTTGATCGTAGGTTGAGTTTCACAGCTCCAATTTGATTGATTCTTTTTGCAAATCGAAGCTCTTCAGTTAAACATTCAGTTTGGGTCTTGTCATTTGAGTTTTACACTTGCATCCTATGCTTGATTGCTCATGTATGCTATTGTTTGTTTACGATAGAGTTTCCGAAGTGTGAAGCGTGCTACTATGAGTCACTAGGGTTTTCAGATCGTCAGCAAGGCAAGTAACACTTTGATCATACCCCTTATTACCCAGTTTTTATGCATTAGTTCAATCCTGAAAACACTGCATGGTTAGGGCTTGAATACTTGTGGGTACTGGGAAGTAGTGATGAGGTAGTACCTATTGCCTTTAATTTCAAACCCCAGGAGTTACTTCTACGTTATGCTTATACTGCTATGCTTGTAGACGTGGTTTTGTTTGAGTGATCCATGACATATGTGAGAGTTTTACTTAATGGTTAAACTTAAGGTGGCTACTTTAATACGCATTTGGGTGGATTGGTTGAGGCACCCTGGACCACCCACTGGTTGTCTGGGCACCTGGAGCAATCCAGTGTTGTCCTGGGATATCCCGGAGTACCCATGTGATCATCCTATGGTTTGCCACACAGGCTCAAAGGGATCATAAGATTATTCGTGCTAGAAACTTCGATGTGCAGCCACAAGCCATTACGGGCTCTGGCATAGTTGAGTAAGTTGTGTTACCTCGTTCAGTGGTAGGCTAGCAGATGTAGGGGATGTAGGTGGTACTGTCTGCCCAGAGTAAAGAGTTAATACTTCTGAAAGACTGTGTCTCGGTCATCCCTTTCTCAAACACCATGTAGTGCTAGAAAATCCAACGGAGGAGATCGAGTCTTGTGGGGAAAAGTGCGCAAACCTCTACAGAGTGTATAAACTAATCATGGTTAGCCGTGTCCCCGGTTATGGACATCTTGAGTATTTGGTACTTGAATTATTTATTTGATCTCATCACTCTATTAATTAATGTGTTGGGTTGATGATTATTAATTTGGGATTGAGTTGGAGGAACCTTCTCAATGTTTTCAACAAACTTTGTAGTTATATAAAATATATTCCTTTGTTGTAGGGAAAAACTAGCTTTCTGCAAAAATAACCGTAGAGCCTGCACCAGCCATATATGCATATAGTCATAGCTGTACTTCTTCATTGCTTTATAGTGTTATCTTGCCAGCATATTCCATATGCTGACCTACACAAGCTGCAACGTATTATGTTGCAGAGTTTTCAAACGAAGAGTAAGGTGCGATAGATCGTTGTCATGCACTCAACTATGCCGTTGGAGTTGATGGACTCATTTTACCTTCGAAGCTTCCGCTGTTATCTTCATTAGATGGCCTTCAGCCATTTTATTGTAATAAGTACTCTCTTTTGAGATATTCGATGTAATAAGTGTGTGATTGAACTCTGTTATAAGTCCTTCAAGTATTGTGTGTGCCAGCATTACCGATCTAGGGATGACACTTATACACAAAGATTCGACCGTTTGAGGTCGGATCGCTACAGGTATACCGCTCCATGATTGGGTCTTTGCTCTATTTATGTGCATCTAGGCCAGATACAATGCTTAGCATTTGCATGTGTGCCCGATTCCAAGTGGCACCAAAGGAATCGCCTCACTTAGCTGTGAAGCGAATTCTTCGATATTTGGCTTACACCCCAACTCTAGGATTATGGTATCCAAAGGGCTCAGAGTTTGATCTAGTTGGATTCTCATATGTTGATTATGCTTGTGACAAGGTTGATCGCAAGTCCACATCAAGCACATGTCACTTTCTTGGACGATCTCTTGTATGTTGGTCTTCAAAGAAGCTGAACTGTGTATCCCTCTCCACTGCTGAATCTGAGTACATTGCTGCTGGATCTTGCTGCGCTCAGCTTCTATGGACGAAGCAAACTCTCAAGGACTATGGCATCCATCTGAAGCAAGTGCCACTCTACTGCGACAATGAAAGCGCCATCAAGATTGCGAACAACCTAGTTCAGCACTCGAAGACAAAGCACATTCAGATCTATCATCACTTACCCAGAGATCATGTCATGAAGGAAGATATTGATATCATTCACGTCAACACTGAAGAGCAACTCGCAGATATCTTCACAAAGCCCTTCGATGAGAAAAGGTTTTGCAAGTTGCGGTTTGAGCTAAATATCTTAGAATCCTCAAATGTCGTATAATTGGACACACATCCTAACACTTATGCATGTTGATGACTTAGGTGTGCAACACACGAAGTAACGTATATCTTCAATCAATGAAGGCATACACTCTAAGTGTGAATACATTAACATGGAATTTGACGTCGGAGCGCCACGATAATTGTGTGTCGTGTCTGGGTCTTATACTTCCTATACGATGGCTAACGCCACCACCAAAATCTTCTTGAAGTGTTTCATTTGGCGTCATGATTGCATAGTCTTCGCATTTGGTTTGTCTTCAACATTGATTTGACCTCATGGTTTATCTTCGCATTGTTGAGTTGGTCTTAGACTAGTATTTTCTACAAGTGCTTGCCACAGAACTAGTTAAGGGTTTCAACGATGCAAAAGTTCTCAAAAATTCTGAAAAAATACTGAACCAACACACCAATAATATAACATGATCCAACGACGGGATTAAAAAAAATACAACTGTATGTGTCCTGGACAAAAAAACAAATAGTTCAGTATATATTTATGTCGAAGTGAGCTGAAATGCTTATTATTTTTGCCGAGGACACATAGATGCATATTTTGACAATCCCTACATTGGATCATCTTATTACATTAGAGAGATGCTCCCATATTTATTTCATATTTTTTGATAACTTTTAAACCCTTAAAAGTTTAGCGACCCTTAACTAGTTCTGTGGCAAGTTATGGTAGACACAGTTTTACCATAGCAATGATTCAAGTAACCCTGGGTGATGAATAGTTATTCTTCACCCCCTCTCTATTTTGACATCAATGCATCGTATTTTTACGTTTCGTAAATTTTTTCTTATTTCATAGATAAAAAGAGAATGTAAGAAAAAATGTACTCACCGTAAAAAATATTTTATATTATGTAAAATTACGAATGTAAAAACATAGTGTAAAACATACATAATATATGATTTTTCTAGTTTATAACCTAAATTTTTATTTTTATACCAAATTTTACATATTGAATCAATATGCATCTAACTATTTATATTCTAAACGTAATTTATTTAGGAAGCGATCGTAAGATTACCTCGGATGAAGAATAACTTATTCTGTACACTGGGTGATGAATAGTAACACTATATATATAGAGAGAGAGAGAGAAAGAGAGAGAGAGAGAGAGAGAGAGAGAGAGAGAGTAACACTATTCTGATCCCAGGATCAGAATAGTTATTTGGATCACGGCACCCTATATAGGCCCGACGGACATGTTCCTGAACTTTGGAGAAAGCAACGACTGGTGTGGTCGAAAAGAAAAATCGCCCTGTCAACCTCCCAGTCCCACCCCGCGCCAACCACGCCTGCACCTCCCACCTTCTACTACAGCGCCGTCCACCTCCCGCAGACCCGCCACCGGGCTCCTCCCGTGGCCCCGCCGCTGGCCTCATCCCGGGCCTCCGCAGCCGCGCCCCGTCCTCCTCCCATGCACCCCCCTCCCCCTCCCCTGCGGTGTGATCCAGAATCGCCGACGGCCACCCACTGCCCACCTTCTCCCGAAACGACCCGCCTTCCGATCCGAAACCACCGGAGGCCACCCCCATGCTCTGCTCCCACCTTCCATCTTGCCCCCCCAGTCCGGAATTGCTGCCGGCAAACCACCTCTGCCCGCGGCGCCGTCCCAGACTCCATCAACGTGGCATGCAGTCCTGGCCGCCTGCCCATGCAGTCCACTGCTTACCGCCGACGCGGATGCTGTCAACCCCGCATGCCTTCACTCTGGTAAGCCTCCTCCTTCCCTCTGCCTCCCTCCTCTCATTTTCTACCTCCGGCGAGGACCCTTGAAATCCTCCCGCTCGGGAACTTCCAGTCACATCTGGGAGGTCGGCCGCCTCTGGCGGAGGTGCTCGCGGCCAGAAGGGTCGGCGCTGCGTCTAGCCTCGGCCTAGAGCTCGCCTCCATGGAGTTTCGCCATGGGACCTCCAGCTCGATTCATGGTCGCCGTCGTCTGGGCTGTTCTCGTCGTCCAGCCCGGTTCGTGGTCGTCGCCGTCTGCCTCGCGACGTGGTCGCGGCCAGGCACCGGTTGCTACCTCGTGCGGCCCAGGCTGGCTGCCTACGGGTGCCCAGGACTGCCCAGATCTGGGCAGGGCGGGGGCTGTCGACCTGGATGGACGACCGTGGCCACGGGTGCATGGCCGCCATTTTCAGCTCGTGCTTGTGTTCCCGTCGTTGGACAGTTTCCCCTTGCTAGGTCTTGTTGCTGACAAGATCATGCAATGGTTCTACCTGTGCTCCTGGATTGTGCCAGAACTCTACTGGAATCTTGTAGGTGATTCCATCTTCAGGCATCAATCTTGTTTTCAATTCCCATCGCCGTGCATTGGGAAGGATAAGAAGCTGGCGTTCACAAGTACGGCCTCTACTCTGGACTGTTGTTGGTCTCCACCCATGAGGCGATGCTGTCAAGGAAATCTAGGAGTTCTTGCTCCCATGTATTTGGGGATGAATTGTTGCTCTGTTAATCCTTTTGCTTGCCTGCGTGCAACACTTCATGTGGTGTTGGTGGATGATTAATCTTGTTGAGCACATCTTTGTAGATCCTAGATTTTAGTTTTTCTGTTTTAAGTCTTGCAAGACTTGACAGCCTTAGGCTAAGACCTTTGTATCAAGCTGGTTTCGTTTTTCTATGAGAAATGGAGCCGGGGAGGTTGCCTCCTTATTCATCTAAAAAAACCTCCCGCTCGTCGCCACCCCTTGCGCCCTGGCTCCTTGTGTGCGGCGCCCTCGCCCACCCTCCCTCCCGAAACCTTAGGCCACTCGCGCGACGTCAACTGGCTGCCCAGCGCCCTCGCCCCTTGCTCTTCCTGCAACAAGAAACACTGATGATTATGCTACTCTTCAAAAGCAGTGTTCGTCTTAAAAAAAAGAATCAGCAGCGTCCATATTTTACAACCGTTAAAAATGCAAACATATGCTACTGTATGTTAACCTACTCATGTCTGCCAGTACACCGCCAGCCACCACGGGAGCGTCGGCGCCCCTTCCTCCATCGCAGCCCCGCTCACCATCCTGAAGTCCACCTCTGACGACGCTACCGTTCACATACTCATTCTAATCTGAAGTTACTTGTTTGATACATCTCATGCATGCACTATAAAATGTAACACATGCCACTTGTTATTGTCTGCATTACTAGCTAATTCCATCCATCCATTATGTTGTTGCGGCAAGCCATCCTCAAGAAGCAAAACAATGCACCTTCAATGTTGATCAGCAAACTCCACAAGGTACACATTCGATTTAAATTACTTGCAACTTTCTTGATGAGTAACTATGTTGAACCAAACTACATAATGGATTCTGTTACATATGACTTAGCTGAAGAATGAAGATGTGAATGCTATTCCGAATTCATATGTATATCTTCGAGAATGTATGTATGCTCTATGTAGGCCAGTACATCCAAGTGGAGGTGGAGGGTGGCTTCTGACTGTTTGTGTTCCCTTCATTTATTAATTGCAGACCTTGGATTCAAGGGGAAATGTGTATAAAAATGTGTTATTTCGAAAGTTCAGGTGTAACGAACATCGAAGTTCAAACCAAAAAAATGTAAACAAAAAAATCATGGAATTCAAAGAATAAAAACTATGGAGTTTCACGAAAAAATTACTAGCACGCAAAGTTCATGTTTCAAAAATTCTGAAGTTCACATGTGCCACGTACAGAAGAAAAATCATCGATGAAAAAAGGGATCACCTAGGCCATTTCACTGAAACGCAAAAAAATGAATTAAAAAAAGAATGGAAATAAAGAAGTTCAAAAATAAAATAAAAAGAAGTTCAACTTTTTTAAAAATAGAGCGCTTCAAAATTTCATAAAAAAGAATAAGAAATAAAACCAGGAAGTCCACATTAAAAAGATAGAAGTTCGATGATTATAGAAAACTCAGATTTTCCTCGTTATTAGAAGAATGGACACAAGAAGTTCAAAAATAAGATAACAAGAAGTTCAACTTTCCTTTTAAAAATAGAGCGCTTCAACATTTTATAAAAAGATTAAGAAATAAACTAGGAAGTCCACATTAAAAAGATGGAGAAGTTCGATGATTGTAGAAAACTAAGATTTTCCTCGTTATTAAAGAATGGAAACAAAGAAGTTCAAAAATAAAATAACAAGAGGTTCAACTTTTTTAAAATAGAGTGATTCAAAATTTCATAAAAAGATAAAGAAATAAAACCAGGAAGTCCATATTAAAAAGATGGAAAAGTTCGATGATTATAGAAAACTCAAATTTTCCTCGTTATAAAAGAATTGGAACAAAGAAGTTCAAAAATAAAATAACAAGAAGTTCAACTTCTTAAAAATAGAGCGCTTCAAAATTTCATAAAAAAAGATTAAGAAATAAAACCAGGAACTCCATATTAAAAAGATGGAGAATATCGATGATTATAGAAAACTCAGATTTTCCTTGTTATTAAAGAATGGAAAAAAAGAAGTTCAAAAATAAAATAACAAGAAGTTCAAAATTTTAAAAATAGAGAGCTTCAAAATTTCATAAAAAAAGATTAAGAAAGAAAACCAAGAAGTCCATATTAAAAAGATGGATGAGTTCGATGATTATAGAAAACTCAGATTTTTCTTCGTTATTAAAGAATGGAAACAAAGAAGTTCAAAACTAAAATAACAAAAATTTCAACTTTTTAAAAATAGAGCGCTTCAAAATTTCATAAAAAGATTAAGAAATAAAACCAGGAAGTCCATATTAAAAAGATGGAGAAGTTTGATGATTATAGAAAACTCAGATTTTCCTTGTTATTAAAGAATGGAAACAAGAAGTTCAAAAAATGAAATAAAAAGAAGTTCAACTATTAAAAATAGAGCGCTTCAAAATTATTAAAAAAAGATTAAGAAAAATCAGATTAAAAATTCACAAAAAAACTCAAATATTTTCACGTAACGGAGAGAGGTTTAGGTTGATAACTGCCACAAGTTCATGAACTACATGGTGTGCATTTTGTAAGTAAAAAAGAATAAAATAGCAAAGGTTAAAAGTTTTGTTGTTATAAGTTCAAATCCTTCGTCGGAGAAAGTTAAAAAAAATATTGTGATTGATATTTATACAAGAGAGATATCATTTGTGTAACACTGACGATGGATGAGAAAATTACAAACGAAAATACGTCACAGAAGTTAAACTGAAAACAACAGGAAGTTCAACTATTACAGTGGATGAATTTCACATGAAATACTTTTAACATCGTCGCGAGTATGAAAAAACGATCAACACCGAAAAGTTGCATGTTTACAGCAGCTTTCCACCGGTATATCACTTGCTCAATTCTGGTGAGTGGATGGAGATCTACGGGCAAAAAAAGCACGTGAAAAACAGAGTGAAGTTCAGGTAGGCATGCCGAGAAGTTCAAGTTCTTCACGCGGTGCATTTTTGAAGAATATGTTTCGCGATAAAGGCAGAACGAATGATCCTGCCGTTTTCGAAATTACTTGAAAACAGCTATGAATCAGAGAAAACCATCGACATGAATTTTTTTCGCATTTTCCGTAGCTTTTCAACCATATATTATTTGCCACATTCAGTTAAAGTTTGTAGAAATTACGGTGAAAATACATTTTTACCCATTTTCAAAATTGACTTAAAACAGTAAGTAATTGGGAGAAACAATATATACCAAAAAGTTTCGCATTTACTCAAGCTTTCCAACGCCATATCATTTGCTACATTCGGACGTACGGTTACAAAATTAGCTCGAAAATGCAAACTCGGTGCAACTTGGATCGTTTTCTAAATTACTTTTAAACGTTCAAAATTAGAAAAAAAACTTTAAACATGAAAGAGTAGCGCATTTTCATAAGCTTTCCAATGCCATACCATTTGCCTCAATTGGATTAGCCGTTTAAAAATGACATCGAAAATACAAACTCGTGATAGAGGCGAGGGTGTCCCGATCTTTCGATGAGATGATAACTATCGATTTGGTGGAGTCGACTTTGACGATCCGAGTACGAACGTGCACGACTAATCTCCTGAGGTTACTGACGATGCCAGAAGTACGGTTAGCCTGACCACGAAGGTCTATTCCTGCAAGCAATCGAAAAACGAGCAAGAATATGATAAAGCGATCTGAATATTGCGAATATATAAATGAAGTATTGATAATGGTGGGGACCCGTAAGCGGTCTTGGTCTGGTCGTTGGACACAAACAAAGTACGCGAAGTTGCAATGGCTAACTTTTAACTAAACAAATCCCAAGGAAAAAGCTACTAGACGGATCTACTTATATAGGAGCAAGGGGTGGCGGCCAAGGAGGTGGGCGGACGTCCCAAGGCAGCCTAAAACTAACCCTAAGTCGTACAAGGCTCCTAGGCCTAAGTGGAGGTGTTGCAACACCTTTGTACTTGTTGTTTGACTCGAATTCTGCTACATCATTAGATTGTTTCGTCGATATCTCAATGCTCTGGACGAATTTTAAGGTGATTCCAAATGGGTTGGAAAGAGCACGAAATCTACTTTCCAACAAAAAAAGAATCACCCAGTTCGGACTCCGTATGAAAAAGTTGTTGACATTTTGAGTCAGGTATGTCTGTGCAGTCCGAATCTGAATCCAGAACGTGACAGACTTGGACTCTATCTTCTCTTGGCCCAAAAGTGACGTGAAGGACTTTTTGAACAGAACCTAAACTTCTCCTTTTCCCTTATCTTCATATGTGGATTGTACAAATGTCCCATACACCTGCAATTAGACAAAACACAAAAAGTGTGTGAAATATTTTTGTTCTGGATAACATAAATAGATTATTGAATAGTTTGCACTAGAAATCACCTGACAAATATGCATGTATGCAATATTTTTGGTCGTATCCAAGGTAGTCATGTCCTCATCAACTCGGCTGTTCGGTTTGTAAAATTTTATGATTTTCCAAATTCCTCTTTAACCATAGGGAATTAGAGAAAACTTTCAACATGTGGAAGAAGCGGTTTTGCAGCAGCTTTCCAACGCCATATTATTTGCCTCATTCCGTTAAACGGTTTAGAAATATGATCGAATATATGATTCACGTTATTTGTATGAAGAAATAACGGTTTTCAAAACTGCTTACATTTTGCCAAAAAATTAACTTGGGTCATCATACCGGGGGCCATAGCTTTCCAAGGGTATACCGCAAGCCCCATTTGGGCAATGTTGGCTGAAGTTCAACCTAGCACAGGGGGAAGTTCTGGTCGAACAACTTAGGCAGTAAAAATTGCAACAGAGGCTTGTTTCATCACGACCTGAGAGCAAATCCACCAATGAGCAAGATTCCTATTTAAAACAGGCATTTAGTTGCTAAAAACCATGTCCACATTACACTTACATCACAAACAACATGAATGATCAAAAAACTCACGGTAGAAGCCACGGTTGAGAAAATAGCCCGAAGGTCGTGTTCCTACAGAGGGAAGTTCATGCGTGTAACTCAGGAAGTTCATGTTGTGATCAGAATAATATTCTGATCCCATGATCAGAATATATATATATATATATGCGTGTTCTGTCCTCTACAACATTCACTTATAGCTATGTCTTCATACTTGAATTTTTTTTTGATCTAAGTGAATGTGATCGGACCCTAACCCCTTTTGTGCTTCTACCTCAAATTATATCTATCTAAGTCATATGCATTCTGTTGAAACCTGTCAAATGTCTTCACTGAGTCCTTGTCAACAGAAGACACAGAGACAAACATTTAAATATGTTTTTAATTCCATATCCCTTTTGCCTGAATACCGGAGAAGCTGGAACAACCACCCGACAATCCAGGCATGCATGGGAACATGGACCAACTTCCAATAAGTTGCATGCAGGCCACGTGTACTTCAGATGTGAACAGCCAGGGCACCTGCATAATTACGATGTGTTGTCCCTTTCCTTATAAATACACACACCGCATGGTCATTATCTCTTCTTCCACCACGCCACCCCGCTCAAACCATAGCGCCTCTGCTAGCTCGCGTCGACGCCGGAGACGAAGCGCTTAGCTACCGCGGCTTCTTCGATGTCGTCTTCACACCGGCCGCGGACCTCGTCCTCTGCTGCCGCCATAGGTGTCTTCCGCCAGCAAGTTAGGGCGTGGGAGATTGAACTTCTCAGCTTCTAACTCTGCCTAGTCTAGCAGTTCGACAGTGGTAATTAAATCTCACCTTTTACTATCCTTTTGATATGTCAAATCCATGCACTTCAACCAAAAGTTGTTTCTATACTTCCAAATCTAGTTCTGTCTTTATTTGCATCTCATATCATGCTAAGAATAATCATTTATGCTTCATAACTTGTTAGATCCCTCACTTGTACTTATTCATGGATTCGTACAAATCTGGAACCAACTCCAAACAAGTGAATGTCTTTGCTCTATGAGGTCAATGTCTTCAAACTGATTTATCTTCAAAATCTTATGAGAATGCATTTGACCTCTTCCCCTTCCCTCGCACCTCTAATGCTGTCACAGGTCCATGTCCGTGGGAGAATCCCTTGGTTCTCATAGTCGCATTCATTTGCAGAGTTCTTACAGCATCATATTCACTCCCCAGAAGCCAGTTCTTGTCTGACTAGTAGACGAAAGCCTTTCACTGTTCTGAAGCCAATCATTCTGAATATCATGGCCACAGAGAAATCAGCAAGGAAAGGTGGCAGGCAGCGCAGAGGTAACACAGCTCCAGATCTACCTCCGGATCTGTATGAGTTGTACAAGTCAGATCCAGAGGAAAGTTACGGTCAGCGCAAGACCCGGATACAGTGGATCCAAAGATATTGGGCTGAACAGTGGTTCAAGTACAACTTCGTCACTACCGAGTATGCTAAGAAGAACACCATCAAGCGCCCATGGGGCGACATACTGTACAGGAATCTGCAGCCAAAATCGAAGCCTGAAGCTATTTCCCAAGGCTTCTACCCATGCATGGTCCGTGGACCGAAGCCTGAGAATGCTGACCCATCATCTATGTTATGGTGTCGCGAAGACAATCTTTTCAAGCGCAACTATCAGTTTTCCAAGGAGTCAACCGCCAAGAAGAAAAAGGATGTTGGACTCAACTTCAACCCTGGTCCTTATGCCCCAAGACAGGATGGCACACGTGAAGCTAATCCCAATGTCATTGGCCCCTTCACCATCGATGGGCTTCTCTCTCACATAGCTGCTCAGAGGGCCAAAGTGGAGCAATTTGCTGATGATGCAGACTCCAAAGATGCGACAACTTCACCAAAGCAGATGAAAAAGAAGTCAGAAGCTTCAAAGCCATCTACCGCACCAAAAGCTTCAACTATGAAGTTGTTGAAGACTACACCTCCTAAACCCAGTCTGCAGTATGAATACTTGTCTCGTGTCTCCAAGAAGACCAAGCAACCCGATTTCTGGGCATGAACTGACTCTTGCTGCCGTTCTGCGCAACAAGGAAGACACCATTGATTTGTCTAGTGATGAAGATCTTGGTGATGAAGCACTTGAGATGCTGGTCAAGAGCAATCAAGAGGCAGAGATCTTCAACGATCTGCCCCTCTTTGGTATTGATATCCTGAACAACTTCATCGATGAGTGGTTTGATGACCAAAGTATCAGTATTGATGATCTTCAGCTGCCCGTGGGCATAAGCGTCACGTTTCACGGATCCATTGCCAATGAGTTGGCCTTGGCTCAGAAAATCGTCGAACTCAATAAAAAGATTGATTATGAGAAGGCACATTCCAAGAAGAATATGGCCAAGCTCAGTGTGGCTAATGTGCATATCTTCAAGAAGATGCTGCATGTTCTTAAGGAAGAATTCCACAATAAGCGTGAAGAAGCAAAAGGCTCACGAGAGCGCATGAAGTACTTTGTGTAGAAATGTGTTCAAGCTCATAATGAAGCTGAGAAGCGAAAGGCTCTTGGGAGTCCTGGCATCGACCCCAAGATGGCCGCCAAGCAAAAGACGAAGTCTGCTACGGCCCAATCTGAAGCACCAAGGCAGGAAGAACCTCGCATTGTCTTCCCTGCCAACATGACAGGCTCGAAGCCGGTTACCTCAGCAGCTTCAGAGCTAAAGAAAACAAAGGCAGCTGAAACTGAAGCCAGGAAGCGCAAGCACAAAGACACTTCAGATGGTGCTCCATCAAAGAATATATTGAAGACCAAGTCTTCAGTGAAAGATCGTCCTAAAGCCTCATAACCCCTCAATGTTGAACCCATTTCTATTGCTCCTCCTGCTTCCACAGAGGCTCATGCAAGTGAAGAAGTTCCAGCTGCTGAACTCAACACAGCTGAAGATATTGGTCATGAAGACAATGTTGATGATGATGTAGTCATTCCTCAGCTTGAGCCCCAGTCGGTATCATTGCCTGCTCCGGTGAGCAGTGAACTTATCAGCATTGGTCATCGATCGATGCCAATTGCTCAGGGGGACTCATGGGCTGAGCGCCAATAGCAAGAAACCCCAGTACAAGATGAGACACCAAGAACACCACCACCTCAAGTCACCACTCCGATGCTTGATGACGACAACTACATGGTATAGACCACCCCCTCACCAAAGGCGTCACCAGCATTTTATAGGCTTCGCAAAGGCCCCAGGCCATAGGTCACCATGTCAAGCATTCCGGAAGGGGAAGTGCCACAAAGCTCTGTCACACACCAAGTGTTTCCTGAAGCCACCCCTACTGCGAATGCCTCTGATTCTGAAGCCAAAGTAGCTGAAGACATTATGGCTGCATCAGCCGATGAAGACAACGAAGAAAAAGAAGAAGAAAGAGTTGTCACACCCCTAACTATTGATCAAATCGTTCTCGAAGGGAATGCGATTGTGCTGGACCCTCCATTTCTTGAATAGATGGAGGTTGAAAACACTAAGGCTGCCACCAACAACGCCACTAAAGCCAATGACACTGTCATGGCTGAAGACAATGTGGAGCCTGAAGCTAATGAGAATGTTGAAGACATTGTTCCTCCTCTAATGCCTCACACCATTGAACAAGCATTCAATCAGGGTGCGTTGGTAACTGTCAGATGGCCCATCATGGTTCCACCTACTGCTCCCGGGCAACAATATGATTATCATGTGGAGCATAGGCCTCAAGTGGAGAAGCCAAAGCCCAGATTGCCAAGGATTCCAAGTGCTGCCACAACCTAGGAATCATTCTGTGTGCAAAGCTTCAGGGCACATAACACTTTCTTTGACAGCGCCAAGAACCCATGAGTGAAGCCAAGATCTCCTCAGATAGATTTTGGAGTCATCTGCAGCGAAGCTATTACTCATGCATCCTCTACAACCAAGATCGGATTTATCCGCACAAGCGTATGGATTGCGATGCCATGGCTGGGCTGCCCTGTCTTGAAGAAGCTCTTGACTGCTTTAGGGATGTTGGTATTCCGCCTTTTGTGATTGACAAAGAACATTGGAATGAAGAGCTTCTCCTATAGTTCTATGCTACCCTCCATATTCGCAGCTACAATAGGGATCCAAAGACTTGGGTCCTTGAGTGGATGTCAGGTGATGTACATCACGAAGCCAAAGCTCAAGACATTATCGAGCTTACTTCCCCGCCCACTCCAGGTGAGTTCTATGAACCTGGTTGTCAGTGTCATAGAGATAAACTATAGGGTATCTTTCAGAGGCCCGAACCAAACATGAGTCAGATGCTCAGTATGATGAAGCCATTGCCTCAAGATGCTGAATACCCAAAGAAGTTCTTTGTGAAGGACCTTGAGTACTTGCCACGCACAGTATACCATATTCTGAGGCGTACTCTATGGCTGATCAAGGGACATCATTCTGAAGCTAAATTTGAAGGAGCCATGAAGACTTTGGTATTTTATATAATCAATGGCATCAGATTCAATACTCAGGATTTCTTCATCAGACAACTAGCTACTTCTGGGATTGATCTGTTTGGCCTCAAGTTCTATGCTCCATGGGTGCTACGCCTAATCAAGCTTCATTCCACCATTGATCTATTTTTCTTCTTGAGGTTCATCTGTCTATTGAAGCCATCTAACTCGAACCCGCCAAGAAGCCCTTACATCTTCAAAATGCTGAATATGAAAGCTTCTCGCAACCAATCGAAGGAATCCTTGCTCCCAATGTTGCAACCCCGCTTATCCTTTGGCTGGAAACATGAGACTTCCACACCATGCTAACGCTAAAGCTAATGCAAGTACGATGGCCCAAAGGCCTCAGAAGCATTCTCGTGTACTCAATGACCGAGATCTTCTTGTGGCATTGCATCAGAAGCAGGATAGGGATCATGACTGGCTAAAGCGTCAGATGCAGAGTCTCTTGGTGGATGTAATCGCATTCGCAACTGATACGTCTCCAATGTATCTATAATTTTAGATTGCTCCATGCTATTTTATTATCTATTTTGGATTTTAATGGGCTTTATTTTACACTTTTATATCATTTTTGGGACTAACCTATTAACCGGAGGTCCAACCCAAATTGTTGTTTTTTGCCTATTTCAGTGTTTCGCAAAAAAAGAATATCAAATGAAGTCCAAACGGAATGAAGCTGTCAGGACCCCGATCCTAAGTCACACCGATCTAGCATGTAACACTTCATATCACTTTGTGGCCTCACGCACGGTGTTCCCATGGGTGCCACCTTGCTTAGCCCGGGACCGTTTGCGCCTTTTGGCTCACGTATATGATAGTGTCGCTAGCATCCATATGACAGAGAACCCGGGCCGACATGACTAGTCGTGAACCCAAAGTGGCACTAACTTATGGGGACAGGCATACATGAAACAACATCGAACATGTCGGTCATCAGCGTGTGAATCCGGGCTGTAGCAACTGGGCTAACAGGACTCCGGGAACCCGGGCTGTAGCAGGCTAGCAGGACTCCGGAAGTCACCGCGTGACATTTCCCTGAAGGGACAGACACAGGAACAAAGTGAATCACATGCTGGCTAGTCTAAGTGTTCCGGAGCAGTAGTACTAGGCTAGCAGGACTCCGATAAACCGGGCTGTAGCAGACTACCAAGGCTTAGTGGAAGGACCAGACTACATTTCCCCATAAGAGAGGCTACCAAGGATAAACAACTAGGTTGTCGGATCCCACACATACCAAGCATTTCAATCATACACACAATAAGCTCAATATGTGCAAATACAACATGGCATCACAACAAGACTCTATGACTCAGAGTAATTATTCATTAGGCTCCGAGGAGCGAGATATTACAAACATGGGTCTCATGACCCAACAATCATAGCATACAACTCAAAGCACATGCGGAAGCTTAACATGTCTGAGTACAGACATCTACAAATGAAAAAGGCTGAGAAGCCTGACTATCTACCAGATCCTGCCGAGGGCACAAGATCGTAGCTGAGGTATCAAGCTAAATGTCGAAGTCCAAACGGAACTACTAGCGAGACTGACGTCTCTCTGCAAAACATAAATTAAGCAAACGTGAGTACAAATGTACCCAGCAAGACTTACATCAGAACTAACTACATATGCATTGGTATCAACAAGGGGGGTGGTGGAGTTTAACTGCAGCAAGCCAGCTTTGACTCGGTGGCTATCTTAAACTACGACTGCAAGTAACTCTTTTGAGGTGGCGCACACGAGTCCACATATTCACCATATCAATACACCACTATGGATCCGCTCCCATCTCCCTACGAGAAGGCCATCCATAGCACTCACGCTTATCTTGCGGGTTTTAGAGTATCCACTTTCACTTGTTTATGAACTGTTATAGGCAACCCAGAAGTCCTTTACCGCGGGCACGACTATTCGAATAGATCATTTATAACCCTGCAGGGGTGTACTTCTTCACACATGTTTCCACCACTTAGCGTCTGCACACGACATGTGCTCGGCAGACTTCAAGCGAAAGCCGACGTGGGTGTAGGCCACGACCTGAGTAACCACACAAGTCTCTAGTCCAGGTTTATTGCCTATTCGGGTTCCATCCGCGAGGAGATCCGGCCGGAGTTTCGCTCATAGCCCCAAACGATGTGTGCAGGGTTCCCGAGACACCAAACGGGCGCCCGGTACACCGTGCCATGGTGTATCTACCGCATCATAGCCCACCCCTGGGGTCAGCGCTACGCACGGCCGCCAACACATAACCTATAAACACCAGAAACTAGTTGCAACTCCTGGACAGAGGACGAGAGGGGTCAGTAAGTCGAGCGGGGTCATATTTCAGGGCCCAATGTGTGGTAGTAGCTGTTTCATGGATCACAAACACAGAACTCAGTTTCTAAGAACGGCTTCAATGAAACAACCCACCATGTACTCCTACATGGCCTCTCATCGATACCTTTACCAAATCATGTTCACACACTTAGCTCTCAACAGTAGGACATGTTCACACACCTCCGATTCATCCCCGATGAATCAGACCTGACACAACTCTATGCAAGAGCAGGCATGACAAACAAGCATGAATGAGTAGGCACATCAGGGCTCAAACAACTCCTACTCATGCTAGTGGGTTTCATCTATTTATTGTGGCAATGACAGGTCATGCAGAGGAAAGGGGTTCAACTACCGCATCATGTAACAGTTGAAACGGTGTTGTCCTAATGCAGAAAAATAGAGCAAGCGCGAGAGAGTGGGATTGTATCGGAATGAACAAGGGGGTTTTGCTTGCCTGGCACTTATGAAGATAGTATAGCTCTTCATCGGTGTCATTGATCACATCGTCGGAACACGTCTAACAAGAAGGAAAAACCACCGACGAACAAAGGAGAAACACAATCAATGACATGCAACAATATGATGCATGAATGTGACATGGCAATATGCTGTTGATTGGCCTAATGCAACTAGCAACAGGTTAAATGGAGTTGGTTTGAACACCACGTTCAAATTCAAACTCCATATGTGCTTTCTTAAATGCCATTTAATTGATTTGTCCTAAATAGAGGACATAAGTTGCTCTAACATGCATGCAAATGGTACAGATGGATAGAATGGATTTTTCTGATCATTTTTCATATATAATTTGTTTGATTTGGAGCTATGGTAGATTTTCTATGATTTATAGAAGTTTTGGCTATTTTCTGGAATTTCTGAATTATTTTAAATACATAAACTATTTACTGCGTCAGCATGACATCTTCATGACGTCAGCAGGTCAACGGGGCTAGTCCAGGTCAAACCTGATGTGTGGGGTCCACACGTCAGTGACACAGGGCTGGTTAGTGTCGCTGACAGGTGGGCCTGGTCAACGACCACGTCAGCAGAGTCAATGCTGACGGGTGGGTCCAACTGCTTATGAACTAATCTAAACAGAAAATAAAACTAACCTAAACAGGTACAGGGGCCCACATGGCAGTGGCTCTAGGGGGTTAGTTAGTGCGTCATTAGTGGCTAATGACTTGCCATGTCAGCACTGCCGGCGATTAGTCACCGGCGACCTCAAGTCGCGGCAGAGCCCGCACGGCAGGCCACGGGAATGGCGGGCGAGGGCACCAGGAGGAAGCCCAGGCCCGTGCGCATCTAGGGGAGGCCGTGGGGCCGTCGGGGATGGCCTGTTGCGACGGCGGCAGCGAGGTTAGTGGTGACCGGAGCTCGGTGATGTGCGCAGGTGGCGCTGCGGGGTGCAAGCGGGCAAGGGGAGGCGCTAGCGAGGCTCAGCGCGGGGCGGTAAGCTATGTGGACACGCACCCGAGACCAAGTGGTCACCGGAGCGTCGTCGGTGGTGAGCACGAGCGGCGGCGATTTTCGGTTGTCAGTGAAGCGGCAGCTGCGGCGTGCCATCAAGAAAATGGAGAGGGGCAGAAGGTGCAGCAGCTCACAGCGGTTGCAGTAGGCATCGCAGCGGCTCGGGGAAGGCCAGAGCTGAGCGGGGCGGCGAGGTCGATCCCCGGCGGCCGAGGAGGGGAAAAACAGTGGCGGCGACATTGCAGCGTGTCCGGGGCCTCATGGCTCGTCGAGGAGGTCGGGGACGTCGAGACGGAGCTCGCAGGCATGACAGGAGGTCGAGGGGGAGGCGCTGGACGCGGTGGCAGCGAATGGCGGCGACAAGCTCCGCTCGGGCGCGTGCCGGGAGAGAGCAGAGAAGGGTGAGGAAGCCGTGGGAGAGTGAGAGGGTCCAGGGGAAGGTTGCGGCGATGCACGTGGCGCTCGGGGTAGACTCCAGGAGCGGCAAGCAAGGAGGAGGTGGCCGGACGCGTGCCCGCGCGCGCCGGCCACGTGCTCGTCCTCCTGGCAAGGGGGAAGACGACAGGGAGGAGCCCCTAGTGGGCTGGGCCAGCCAGCTACAGTGTTGGGCCGGTTGGTGGGCGCCAGGTAAGTTTTCTCTTCTCTGTTTTATTTCTGTTCTGTTTCCTTTTATTAATTCATTTTGCCACTATTTTGAACTCCAAACAAATTTAAAATAGTGACAACATTCCTGTGAATATTTTTATATTGCACAATAGGATTATCCAGTGGCACATAAATTATTTCAGAGTTATCTGAAATTATATTCCATATATTAAGAATATAAACCCAAATCCAAATACAATATTGATTTAAATTCCATGCCCAAATAATTCCTTAAAAATGTTCATTATTTTTGGTTTGGAACAAAGCCCTTGCCAAAAATACCAAATATCAATAAGGATCATTTTTGGTTTCATTGAATGCAAATTTTAGTTGAACCTAGTTCGATTCAAGTGGTGCTAGGGTTTCAACATCCCCATTTCAAGATTCAAAAGAATTTAAACATGATGCAACACATGGAAGCTAGCCTAGGTCAGACCAGAACTAGGGATGTGACAACTCACCCCTACTAAACAAGAATCTCATCCCGAGATTCAAGTCATGAGGTAAGAAGACAGAGGGACACAAGCTAACACAATCTTCACGATCCAGAAGTCTTTCTCGAGGATGTTGATTTTGCATCACCCTGATCTCCACGTCTTTCTTTGAGAACTACATCCAACATGACAACATGAAGAAAGGGAAAATTTTAGAAGAATCGATATTCTTGAGGTTCAAGCAACTTAGGATCATCTTAATGATCATAAGATCAACTCACATAATGAGACATAGAAACATCTCTGGAGCTGAGAGGCAAAACATGCATTAGGAGGAAAAGAAGAAACAATTTGACGAGGGTTTCAAAGTAGCTAAGAAACAATTTCCATGATCCCATAGCGGGGCACCTTGGGAGAGGTGACTCGTAAAATTATTCCCTTAAGTGGCATAAAGAACTACTTTTGATACAGATATCATTGGAACTCTCTATACCAGCCTAAGGAAATTTACAAACGATCGTTTGAAGGAGTTCAAAAGAATGACATACTCAGACTAGAATGGATGAGGTGGACTACCTTGTTGAAGACAACGCAATGGATGGTTTGCTTAGCATCAGAAATGGATGGGACCCATGGTAGGACCACTTCTGAAGATGATCCTGAACAACCATTGCTGAGAAGGGCAGTCCAAGGGAGATTGACAAAAGGCAGTGCAAGCAGGGAACAAAATGCAAATGTCGGGAATGTTCCAACCATCATATCTGCCTGCGATTCAGATCTGGTTAGAAATAGGATACTTCAGACTCACATGTCTGGAAAGAAGAGTTTCAACACAAGTCGACGAGATAACGTTGCGAGACTCTCGGGAGATGAACTACGATAGCAAGCTCCAAAACATGAGCAGGTTTTGCTACATACCTATGAACACACTGTCCTAGACAAGCGTGACCACGTGGCAGTCTTATAATAAAACACTACCGAGTTCAGGTGGGGAACCATAATCGAGGATATTGAAGTCCTTGCATAAGGCATGCTCTTAAGAAGGAACTTCATTTCCTTGAACAAATCAATCAGTGGCTTGGTGTGCTAGGGGATACATATGGAATGAAGATGATCAGTCTATCAGGCCATAGAATACTTCGCACATGCGTGAATGACTTGGGATGATTCCAGAGGAAGCAAAACAAACTTTCTCGAATTCACGACAGCAACTTACATCAAATGCACGTGAATGAAAGGAAGTCACTTCTTTCATCCAAACATACACTTCATGAACGGGGCATGACGAAAATGCTGACACAAGTTTCCAACACTAGCTGAATGTTCAACGCAAATCATGGAGGAGACAAAATGCTGCTGATGGGCTCAATAGCAACTCATCGGAATTTCCATATCACTGGACTTCCACCATTATGTGAACAATGTGATAGTATTGGTCAGACCAAAGATGTAATGGTGTACGCTCGAGGAGTCAACCACGAGTAAGACAACATTACGAATATCGTTGGTTCTGATTTGATTTGAGGATAGCCCACACTCAAATCAAATTTTTGACAAGACAATAGATCCAACAACCGATCACGAGGAACAATCGATGAAGATATCATCTTTCTTCAACTAACACACAAACACAAGGATATCCCTTTGGAATGATCTAAGTTGGGCTAGCTTTTATCTTCCAACTATCCAAGTTGTTGTTTAGCTTAACCAACTAGCTCAGGGGTATCCAACACGGATTCTTGGAGAATGGGTGGTTTGGAGGAAAACCAACATGATCACGAACTCAACATAGCGGTTAGGTGACAACCTGGTGATACTTCCGTGAAGATATCCGGAAAATCACGAACCACTGATATGACTCTAAGCTCGAGAACAATCTTGCTTTTCAGGGCAAGACAGTATGATCGAAAGAGTGAGGGATTGACACAATCCCAACTCATGGATAGAAGAGTGCACCAGAAATAAGGACTAGGTAGCACGATCAATCTTGGGATGATGATTTAATAATCAACACTCTAAGAATGAGAATATTGTCCATTTGCTACAAAGCAACGAGCTGCTCGGAGTATTGATTTCACACATCACAATTCACTTGTCGGCATTTCGGTTACAACAACACGGGACCGAGGAATGAATAATGATGGCGAGAAGTATCACTACGTCAATAATTCATAAGAGGTGGTGCAATTCTCATGACATTCTTGACATAAGATGGTAACACTCCAAGGTAGAGCAGAGCAAAAGCTGGATTGGCATTTTGATCTGCGAAGTACAACTACTTTGACGCTTGCACACAGGTTCCATGCCAGGCTCAAGATCGATGATGAATTCAACTGGCCGGTGCAGAGGCATTCCTGGAAGCTCTTCTGGAAAGACGTCTTGATATTCGCAAACGACTGGAATATGCGAGATAGCATCCAGTTCACCCTTCTCATTGAGAGAAAATAGACGGATGGTATCATCACGAGCGGCAAAGACAATTACATCCTCAGAAGAATGAGTCAATTGAATCTGCCTGGCTGCACAATCAAGATGCGCCTTGTGCTTAGAAAGCCAATCCATTCCGAGAATAAGACCAATATCCGAGTTTCCCAGAACAATAGGAGAAGCTAGAAATTTGTAGTCGCCCAACGTGATAGTAACATCCGGGACGCAGGTATTAGCTGT
Organism: Triticum urartu; assembly: GCF_003073215.2. Taxonomy (NCBI): domain Eukaryota; kingdom Viridiplantae; phylum Streptophyta; class Magnoliopsida; order Poales; family Poaceae; genus Triticum; species Triticum urartu. Next base: position 355,623,674 of record NC_053027.1, on the reverse strand, counting down.
CATTTGCTTGCCCGGTGACATGATTTGCAAGGAACTTTGTAGATACTGGTAATCGCACTCATACTTAGATGCAAAAGGTTTGGAAATGAAACAATGCGATGCACCAGTGCGAAAAAGAACTTTTGCAGGGATATTGTTAACAGGAAGGTTACCCATGATGACATCTGACGAGTCCTCTGGCTGAGCTGCGTTCACCATATTGACCTTGGCGTACTTGGGGTTATGCTTGACCACAGCTGTACTTGCCGATCTCATAGGAGGGGGAGGAGGGAGACGCCTCTGATTCAAGCATTTGTTGGCATAGTGACCCTTCTGTTGGCACTTGTTGCACGTGACCTCTGAAAGAGGACGGTGATATGGAGCACTCGATCTTGGAGCTTGAGACGAAGTCTTGTTCTGAAAGCCAGGGTTGGGGGGGTGGGAAGATCCACTGCCACCTTTGCTCTTCTGCTGATACGGCTGACGAAACGGAGGAGGAAGCCAATACTTCTGCTGCTTGGCCACTTGAGTAGAGGAAGAAGGCGTAGCATCTCTAACTCGCTTCTTGGAAGCATCACACCTCAGTTGAGCAGCCTCTTGTTTCAATGCCATGTTGTAGAACTCATCGTACCTCAAGGGCTCAAAGAGAACAAGAGCTAGCTGAATTTCTTCCCTGAGACCACCCCTGAACTGGTATATCATGCTCTTCTCATCAGGGATGTCTTGCTTGGCAAAACGGGCGAGCTTCTGAAACAACTTGTTGTAGTCATAGACAGACAAAGAGCCTTGCTTCAGGTTGCGGAATTCCTCACGCTTGCTTTCAACCACGCTCTGAGGGATATGGTGAGCTCTGAAATCTTGACAGAATTCATCCCAGGTAATAACACGTCCACCTCTGGAATCCTTGTACTGCTGGAACCATTCTGCAACATTTCCACCACTTAGCGTCTACACACGACATGTGGTCGGCATACTTCAAGCGAAAGCCGACGTGGGTGTAGACCACGACCTGAGTAACCACACAAGTCTCTAGTCCAGGTTTATCGCCTATTCGGGTTCCATCCGCGAGGAGATCCGGCCGGAGTTTCGCTCACAGCCCCAAACAATGTGTGCAGTGTTCCCGAGACACCAAATGGGCGCCCGGTACACCGTGCCACGGTGTATCTACCGCATCATAGCCCACCCCTAGGGTCAGCGCTACACACGGCCACCAACACATAACCTATAAACACCAGAAACTAGTTGCAACTCTTGGACAGAGGACGAGAGGGGTCAGTAAGTCGAGCGGGGTCATATTTCAGGGCCCAATGTGTGGTAGTAGCTGTTTCATGGATCACAAACACATAACTAAGTTCCTAAGGACTGCTTCAATGAAACAACCCACCATGTACACCTACATGGCCTCTCATCGACACCTTTACCAAATCATGTTCACACACTTACCTCTCAACAGTAGGACATGTTCACACACCTCCGATTCATCCCCAATGAATCAGACCTGACACAACCCTATGCAATAGCAGGCATGACAAACAAGCATGAATGAGTAGGCACATCAGAGCTCAAACAACTCCTACTCATGCTAGTGGGTTTCATCTATTTACTGTGGCAATGACAGGTCATGCAAAGGAAAGGGGTTCAGCTACCGCAGCATGTAACAGTTGAAACGGTGTTGTCCTAATGCAGAAAAATAGAGCAAGCGCGAGAGAGTGGGATTGTATCGGAATGAACAAGGGGGTTTTGCTTTCCTGGCACTTCTGAAGATAGTATAGCTCTTCATCGGTATCATTGATCACGTCGTCGGAACACGTCTATCGAGAGGGAACAACCACCGACGAACAAAGGAGAAACACAATCAATGACATGCAACAATATGATGCATGAATGTGACATGGCAATATGCTGTTGATTGGCCTAATGCAACTAGCAATAGGTTAAATGGAGTTGGTTTGAACACTACGTTCAAATTCAAACTCCATATGTGCTTTCTTAAATGCCATTTAATTGATTTGTCCTAAAAATAGGACATAAGTTGCTCGAACATGCATGCAAATGGTACAAATGGATAGATTGAATTTTTCTAATCGTTTTTCATATATAATTTGTTTGATTTGGAGCTACGGCTGATTTTCTATGATTTATAGAAGTTTTGGCTATTTTCTAGAATTTCTGAATTATTTTAAATACAGAAACTATTTACTGTGTCAGCATGACATCTTCATGATGTCAGCAGGTCAATGGGGCTAGTCCAGGTCAAACCTGACATGTGGGGTCCACACGTCAGTGACACAGGGCTGGTTAGTATCGCTGACAGGTGGGCCTAGTCAACGGCCATGTCAGCAGAGTCAATGCTGACAGGTGGGTCCTACTGCTTATGAACTAATCTAAACAGAAAATAAAACTAACCTAAACAGGTACAGGGGCCCACATGGCAGTGGCTCTAGGGGGTTAGTTAGTGCGTCATTAGTGGCTAATGACTTGCCATGTCAGCACTGCTGGTGATTAGTCGCCGGCGACCTCAAGTCGCGGCGGAGCCCGCACGGCAGGCCACGGGAATGGCGGGCGAGGGCACCAGGAGGAAGCCCAGGCCCACGCGCGTCTAGGGGAGTTCGTGGGGCCGTCGGGGACGGCCTGTTGCGACGGCGGCGGCGAGGTTAGCGGCGACGGGAGCTCGGTGATGTGCGCGGGTGGCGCTGCGGGGTGCAAGCAAGCAAGGGGAGGCGCTAGCGAGGCTCAGCGCGGGGCGATAAGCTATGTGGACATGCACCCGAGACCAAATGGTCACCGGAGCATCGGCGGCGGTGAGCATGGGCGGCGGCGGTTTTCAGTCGTCGGTGAAGCGGCAGCTGCGGCGTGCCATCGAGAAAATAGAGAGGGGGAGAAGGTGCAGTAGCTCACAGCGGTTGCAGTAGGCGTCGCAGCGGCTCGGGGAAGGCTGGAGCTGAGCGGGGCGGCGAGGTCGATCTCCGGTGGCCGAGGAGGGGAAAAACATTGGTGGCGGCGTTGCAGCGCGTCCTGGGCCTCGTGGCTTGTCGAGGAGGTCGGGAACGTCGAGACAGAGCTCGCAGGCATGACAAGAGGTCGAGGGGGAGGCGCTAGACGCGGTGGCAGCGAACGGCGGTGACTAGCTCCGCTCGGGCACGTGCGGGGAGAGAGCAGAGAAGGGGGAGGAAGCCGTGGGAGAGTGAGAGGGTCCAGGGGAAGGTTGCGGCGATGCACGTGGCGCTCGGGGTAGACTCCAGCATCGGCAAGCAAGCAGGAGGTGGCCGGACGCGTGCCCGCGCACACCGGCCACGCGCTCGTCCTCCTGGCAAGGGGGAAGACGACAGGAAGGAGCCCCTAGTTGGCTGGGCCGGCCAGCTACAGTGCTGGGCCGGTTGGTGCGCGCCAGGTAAGTTTTCTCTGCTCTGTTTTATTTCCGTTCTGTTTCCTTTTATTAATTCATTTTGCCACTGTTTTGAACTCCAAACAAATTGAAAACAGTGACAACATTCCTCTGAATATTTTTATATTGCACAATGGGATTATCCAGTGACACATAAATTATTTCAGAGTTATCTGAAATTATATTCCATATATTAAGAATATGAACCCAAATTAAAATACAATATTGATTTAAATTCAATGCCCAAATAATTCCTTACAAATGTTCATTATTTTTGGTTTGGAACAAAGCCCTTGCCAAAAATACCAAATATCAATAAGGATCATTTTTGGTTTCATTGAATGCAAATTTTAGTTGAACCTAGTTCGATTCAAGTGGTGCTAGGGTTTCAACATCCCCATTTCAAGATTCAAAAGAATTTAAACATGATGCAACACATGGAAGCTAGCCTAGATCAGACCAGAACTAGGGATGTGACAGAAACCTTCGGGAACGTGATTTTCTCAACAAACGTGATCCAGGAGACTTGGAGTGGGCGTCAAGAAACAATCGAGGAGGCCATGAGGCAGGGGGCGTGCCTACCCCCCTAGGCGTGCCCTCCACCCTCGTGGTCCCGTCGTTGCTCCACCAACCTACTTATTCCTCCTATATATATCCATGTACCCCGCAAACATCTCAGGGCACCACGAAAACCTAATTCCACCGCCGCAACCTTCTGTACCCGAGAGATCCCATCTTGGGGCCTTTTCCGGAGCTCCGCCGGAGGGGGCATTGATCACGGAGGGCATCTACATCAACTCCATGGCCTCTCTGGTGATGTGTGAGTAGTTTACTTCAGACCTACGGGTCGATAGCTAGTAGCTAGATGACTTCTTTTCTCTCTTTGGATCTCAATACAAAGTTCTCCTCGATCTTCTTGGAGAACTATTCGATGTAATCTTCTTTTGCGGTGAGTTTGTTGAGATCCGATGAATTGTGGGTTTATGATCTAGATTATCTATGAACAATATTTGATTCTTCTCTGAATTCTTTTATGTATGATTGGTTTATCTTTGCAAGTCTCTTCGAATTATCAGTTTGGTTTGGCCTACTAGATTGATCTTTCTTGCAATGGGAGAAGTGCTTAGCTTTGGGTTCAATCTTGCGGTGCTCGATCCCAGTGACAGAAAGGGAAACGACACGTATTGTATTGTTGCCATCGAGGATAAAAAGATGGGGTTTATATCATATTGCATGAGTTTATCCCTCTACATCATTACATCTTGCTTAAGGCGTTACTCTATTCTGATGAACTTAATACTCTAGATGCATGCTGGATAGCGGTCGATGTGTGGAGTAATAGTAGTAGATGAAGAATCGTTTCAGTCTACTTGTCACGGACGTGATGCCTATATACATGATCATGACTAGATATTCTCATAATTATTCTCTTTTCTATCAATTGCTCGACAGTAATTTGTTTACCCACCGTAATATTTATGCTCTTGAGAGAAGCCACTAGTGAAACCTATGGCCCCCAGGTCTATCTTCCATCATATTAATCTTCCAACACTTAGCTATTTCTATTGCCGTTTATTTTATTTGCATCTTTATTTCTCTTTATCATAAAAAATATCTTATCATATCTATCAGATCTCACTCTCGTAAGTGACCATGAAGGCATTGACAACCTCTTTATCGCGTTGCTTGCAAGGTTCTTATTTGTTTGTCTAGGTGCATGGGACTCGAGCGTGATCTCCTACTGGATTGATACCTTGGTTCTCAAAAACTGAGGGAAATACTTATGCTACTTTACTGCATCACCCTTTCCTCTTCAAGGGAAAACCAACGCAGTGCTCAAGAGGTAGCAAGAAGGATTTCTGGCACCGTTGCCGGGGAGATTCGTGCCAAGTCAAGTCAAGATTTGACTCCCGATAACGAGCCAGTTCCGGCGCCGTTGCCGGGAGTGTACGCACAAGTCAAGACATACCAAGTACCCATCACAAACTCTTATCCCTTGCATTACATTATTTGCCATTTGCCTCTCGTTTTCCTCTCCCCCACTTCACCCTTGCCATTTTATTCGCCCTCTCTCTTCCACTCACCTTTCTTTTGCCATGTCAGAATCAAAAAGGGTTGGGGGTTCTCTCCCGAGTTTTAGTACTTTGGACAATCCTTCTATTCTCTCTAAACTCATAAATAATGATGCTATGGAAAGACCTACTGGAGTTATCAATGAGAATCTTAATAATTTTGATGAAGATGATTCTGGAATTTTTCGTTATTTACCCGATGAATCTTTGAAAGATGCTTGGGATAGACTATTAAGGATCCGGGCCAGCTATGTGCCCCAATACCCAATTGAAATTTACTTAAAGAGCTTTTATGTTTCCCTACCTTCTTCGTTTAAGCATGTCTTAGATTCTATATTTGAAGAAAGTTTTCTTGAAGGGTATGCCGTAGATACTTATGAAAAGATGAAAACCATATTTGGGCACCCCATGAATGAGAAGGTTGAATCCACATCTCTTTTGCTCTCCTACCAAAACGAATCTATCAAAGAGATGAAAGCTAGCTTAGATGCAAATTTCCTTAAAATGCTTAATCTTTCTTCTACCATTAACAGCCATATGCAATATCAAAATAGAAAGATAACTACCATAGATAATAAGTTTGCTCTTTTCTTCCCTAAAACCGAAGATGGCAATACCTAGATCTATCCTTGATTTTATGCCTAGCTAGGGGCGTTAAACGATAGCGCTTGTTGGGAGGCAACCCAATTTTATTTTTATTCCTTGCTTTTTGCTCCTATTTAGTAATAAATAATTTATATAGCCTCTGTTTTGGTTGTGTTTTTGTGTTTAATTAGTGTTTGTGGCAAGTAGAACCGTTGGGAAGACTTGGGGAAAGTCCTTTTGATATTGCTATAAAAAACAGAAACTTTAGCGCTCACAAGAATTTCCTCCATTTTTATTTGGAGAGTGCTATTTACTTAATTCTTTTTGCAGATGATTAATAGATCAATTCCTCACGTCCAGAAATTCATTTTAGAATTTTGGGGTTCCAGAAGTTTGTGTTAGCTACAGATTACTACAGACTGTTCTTTTTTGACAGATTCTGTTTTCGTGTGTTGTTTGCTTATTTTGATGAATCTATGGCTAGTAAAAGAGTTTATAAACCATAGAGAAGTTGGAATACATTAGGTTTAACACAAATATAAATCAAGAATGAGTTCATTACAGTACCTTGAAGTGGTGTTTTATTTTCTTTCGCTAACGGAGCTCACGAGAAACTATTGCTTGCCTTGTCATCGGGGTTGTGCATGATTTAAATATTCTGTGTGGTGAAGATAGAGCATAGCCAGACTATATTTTTTAGGGATAACTTTCTTTGGCCATGTTATTTTGAGAAGACATGATTTCTTAGTTAGTATACTTGAAGTATTATTATTTTTATGTCAATATTGAAATTTTATCTTGAATCTTTCGGATCTGAACATTCATGCCACAATAAAGAAAAATTACATTGAGAAATATGTTAGAAAGCATTCCACATCAAAAATTCTTTTTTATCATTTACCTACTCGAGGACGAGCAGGAATTAAGCTTGGGGATGCTTGATTCGTCTCCAACGTATCTATAATTTTTGATTGCTCCATGCTATTATATTATCTGTTTTGGATGTTAATGGCCTTTATTTTACACTTTTATATCATTTTTGGGACTAACCTATTAACCGGAGGCCCAACCCAAATTACTGTTTTTTTCCTATTTCAGTGTTTCGCAGAAAAGGAATATCAAACAAAGTCTAAACAGAATGACACCTTCGAGAACATGATTTTCTCAACAAACGTGATCCAGGAGACTTGGAGTGGGCGTCAAGAAACAATCGAGGAGGACACGAGGAAGGGGGGCACGCCTACCCCCCTGGGTGCACCCTCCACCCTCATGGGCCCCTCGTTGCTCTACCAACCTACCTATTCCTCCTATATATATTCACGTACACCGCAAACATCCAGGAGCACCACGAAAACCTAATTCCACCGCTGCAACCTTCTGTACCCGAGAGATCCCATCTTGGGGACTTTTCTGGAGCTCCACCGGAGGGGGCATTGATCACGGAGGGCCTCTACATCAACTCCATGGCCTCTCCAGTGATGTGTGAGTAGTTTACTTCAGACCTTCGGGTCCATAGCTAGTAGCTAGATGGCTTCTTTTCTCTCTTTGGATCTCAATACAAAGTTCTCCTTGATCTTCTCAGAGATCTATTCGATGTAATCTTCTTTTGCGGTGTGTTTGTTGAGATCCGATGAATTGTGGGTTTATGATCCAGATTATCTATAAACAATATTTGATTCTTCTCTGAATTCTTTTATGTATGATTGGTTTATCTTTGCAAGTCTCTTCGAATTATCAATTTGGTTTGGCCTACTAGATTGATCTTTCTTGCAATAGGAGAAGTGCTTAGCTTTGGGTTCAATCTTGCGGTGCTCGATCCCATTGACAAAAAGGGAAACAACACGTATTGTATTGTTGTCATCGAGGATAAAAATATGGGGTTTATATCATATTGCATGAGTTTATCCCTCTACATCATGTCATCTTGCTTAAGCCATTACTCTGTTCTTATGAACTTAATACTCTAGATGCATGCTGGATAGCGGTCGATGTGTGGAGTAATAGTAGTAGATGCAGAATCGTTTCGGTCTACTTGTCACGGACGCGATGCCTATATACATGATCATGCCTAGATATTCTCATAATTATTCGTTTTTCTATCAATTGCTTGACAGTAATTTGTTTACCCACCGTAATATTTATGCTCTTGAGGGAAGCCACTAGTGAAACCTATGGCCCCCAGGTCTATCTTCGATCATATTAATCTTCTAACACTTAGCTATTTGTATTGCTGTTTATTTTATTTTGCATCTTTATTTCTCTTTATCATAAAAATACCAAAAATATTATCTTATCATATCTATCAGATCTCACTCTCGTAAGTGACCGTGAAGGGATTGACAACCCCTTTATCGCGTTGGTTGCGAGGTCCTTATTTGTTTGTGTAGGTGCGTAGGACTCGAGCGTGATCTCCTACTGGATTGATACCTTGGTTCTCAAAAACTGAGGGAAATACTTACGCTACTTTACTGCATTACCCTTTCCTCTTCAAGGGAAAACCAATGCAGTGCTCAAGAGGTAGAAGCAACTTGGCCACCAAGAACACGTTTGTTGCACATGAAGCCCGTCGGCGGTCCTGGAAGAGCCTCACAATGCTCTGTCCTGAAGACGATCTTCGCGAAGCTGGCTTCACATAAAATTTCAAGTTTGATTCTAGGCCTCCACCAAATGCAAGCTGGTGTCGCACGCCATCTATTGAAGATTCGAAACATTCTTCTTCGGTTGCAATAGTTGTTGAGAGAGTCGTTGATGAAGAAGATGACACCACTTCACCAACCTTGGCTGCACTACATCTGGATTCTGCGTCAGGCCCGTCTGCACCACCAAACTCCAACGTCGACCCTGCTCCATCATTGACTTCTTCTGGGAACAAGTAGATACTCTATGTCTTCAAACCTTTTTGGTCATTACTGACAAAAGGGGGAGAAGCATATGAGTTCATAGTTTTCAAGCGGGTCATTTTGGATGGTTGCATTATTTTTTTGCTAAGTCTTTACAACTCTCGTCTTTTGAACAATTTGGTTTTTGAGTTGTAACACTTAAACTCGATGGTCGTCTACTACTTTTTCTGCTATCTTGTGATGCGATGATAAATTCCGCATTAAGTCATTCTGTAGACGTCCATTTTTCATTGTGCGTGTCATTATATTCATTATCTGTTTATATGCACGATGAATTGTCTTCGTATGTTGAAGAGGATCTCCACAAAGTAAAACCTTCCATGTGCATTTGCATTCAAAAGCAAATTACTTATATGCACATCTTCAGGGGAGCCTTTTGCTACATATGAAGACAATGTCTTATTCCTTAACTTTCACATACTTTTATCCCCGTTGAAAACTTCAACCAGTTTGTCGTCAATCACCAAAAAGGGGGAGATTGTATGTGCATCTAGTGCCACCCCTTGTTGGTTTTGGAGTATTGACGACAAACTTGGTTGAGGGACTAATGTGTTTGCGAGAATTACAAGATGACACAGGTAGTAGTCCCTTATTGATTCGGTTTACCTACCAGAGATGACCGCTAAAAATGTGTGAAGACATTGAAGACAATGGTGGTCTGTGAAGATATTCACTGTGAAGAATATGACATGAGAAGACATTCACATAAAGACTATGGAGTGCAAAGACATAGTTGTTTCATAGTTTCCTTTTCTTCTTTGTTGAGTCATAGGAACCACCGTACTGTTAAGTGGGGTCCAAGTGAACAAAGTCAGAGTGACTGATGTGATGCTCGACCAAATCCTATGTCTTCGAGCGAAGACAATGAGAGCAAATCTTATCCAGAGCTGGATGAGTCAGCTTTACTTGTAGCCCAAGTCAAGCTACCGCGTGTGCTTGAAATCTGACCGTTGGACACGTGTCAGTTCCTTTGTGACCCAGGGTCATTTCGGACAAATCAGGTCGGGTTGCCTCCTGGCTATAAATAGCAGACCCCCTACACCATAAATAGATGGCTGCTCAGAGTTAGTGCACGGCTTTTGTCATTTGAGAGCAACCCAACACCGAAGCATTTGAGAGAGAGATCCTTGCGAGGACAAAGCCCTAAACACCCAGAGGCAAAGGGTGTTAGGCATCACTGATTTTTTCTGTTTGTGTGACCTGAAGACTTGTTACACTTGAGGACTATGAATCCTCTAGCCGGTTAGGCATCGCGTTCTGAGCATCCAAGAGTCATTGTGGATCGCCAATGAACGAAGTCTGTGAAGGTTTGGAAGGCTACCTTGAAGAGTTACCTTAGTGATTGGGCGAGGACTGGGTGTCCTTAGCTCAAGGGGAATAACGTGAAGACGCGGTCTTCTGAGTTAAATCTCAACCTCCCTAACCAGACGTACAATTGTCACAGCAACTGGAACTAGTCTACCAAATCCTTGTCTTCACCAAGCAACTGGTTCTATCCATCCCTTCCCTTTACTTACAGTTTGTCTTCGTGAAGTCATTGCCTGCTTGCATGATCTAAGTGTCTTCACTTCTTGAAGACTGTTTACTGTTAGGCTTCATACTATCTTCCATCATGATCTGTACTACCTAGCTGCTGATAGTCTTTGTGCTTTCACTTCATTGCTTACTTGACTATGGCCTGTCTAGTGTGGTCTACCTTCCGCTGCATATCAATAGGTTCATTTCTACCATTTGTCTTCAAAGCCCTCGTGTTTTGAATACTTTCATAAAAATCGCCTATTCACCCCCCTCTAGTCGATAACTAGCACTTTCAGTAGTTATAGGATTTTCAAGTGTCAAAATTTCAAAAAAGAAGCGGATAATTTAATGAGGTTTTCAAACATACAAGGTCAAATTTAACGTGTCTATTTAGGTCAATCCTCAAAGTTCGGGAGTACTCTAAATGTGAATGCTTCTGTTTCAAAATTTCAAATGAAGCGCCAAAAGAGCCTCTACTCGCCCGAAACTGCGTGAGACCAATGTTTGGTAGTAGAAGGAAATTTCTTTTCTAACTCCGACCCATGAAACCTACTGACCAAACGTCCAAAGGTCTAAACTGGGGTAGGTTTGTAGCTTCATCTAGACGCCACGCAACCGCCTCCGAAAAACATTCATACACAATGGTCGCCTAAGCACACATGCGCGCGGCCGAAATCGCTCCCGCCTACTATTTGGGACACCTGGGATTACCATCCTACCCCTGACCCGCAGTAGGTCCAAAATTTAAGAGGCGGCCAAAGTTTATACTTTCCCCAAATTTCAAACAAGCAAGTCCCATCTGTTCAAAAAACCAAAAACAAGCGTGTCCCAGACCGAAACCTGGTTCTGCCTTAGCTCCCCCCGTCCGATTCCCCATTCGTACTCCGTGGGCACCAAAACTACCTCTCCACCAGCCACGAAACCCTGGCGTCCTCCCTCCGCCACCCCATCCCACCTATCAACCACCGCCCTCCTCCATCACGCCAGAGCCGATACCACGACGTCGTCATCCATCGCAACCTCAACCGCAACGCCCTCCATGGCTAGTAGCTGAAGCCGAGGCCGAGATGTCCATACCCGAGCCAGTTCAACCATGCCGTCCTACGCCTCACCGCTGCCTCTCCAACTTCGCCACCGTCCACCGCACCAGAGATGTTCCTTAGAGCCGGAGCAGACTACGCCATCCAAGGACGGGAGGATCAACCCCACCACGGAGGCCAAAGATTCCGCGGCGTTGGAGCCGCACATAAACTTAACCTCCCACGACATCTTTGTCACCGAAACTTCGGACTCGTCTCCGGCCGTATGTTCTGAACCACGTGAGCCCGCGGACGCCGAACTTGATCATTTATCAATCTTCGAGTTCAGTGCCGTAGACATCTTCCAGCACTCGCCTTTGGGCGATGTGCTAAACTTGTTAAAGAACTTGTCCTTGGCAGAGGACTCACAGCCAAACTATATTCGGTTCGAACTAGGGGCTGACGGTGGAGAATTTTGCATCCCACCCACCACCCACTTCATCGCCATGGGCGAAGATTTGACTGACACACTTGATTACGACTCCGAGGACATCGACGGTATGGACGACGATGCCGGAGAAGAAGAGGCCCAGAACCCGCCGTTCATCGGATGCTGGACGGCCACTTCCTCGTATGATGTATACATGGTCGATGCACGAAAGGAGAACAATGGAATGACAAGGAAGATCCAGCCGAGGATAAACCTTCCGAAATACAATCCAAGCGCCGGCGTCAGCGGTGCCGCTCTAAGTCATGCCGCGGTAAAGACAGCAACACCGGCACAAGAGAAGATAATACTCCAGAAGGTGCCGAAGACAACGAAGACCCCGTTGAAACAGCTAATGAACAAGATGAATGGGAAGATGGGCAGGCTAGCCCTAGCAAGCAGGCCACACACGAAACTCAGAGGACGGAAGTTATCTTCCGCTCTCCGAGGATGAGGTGAGCCTCGGCACCGACGATTTCATCGTTCCTGAGGAACCTCTGGAGCTGGAGCGCTTCAAGCGCTAGCTAATCGCCACGACAAGGAGCCTGAAAAAGAAGCAACAACAGCTTCAAGCTGACCAAGATCTGCTCAATGATAAATGGACAGATGTCCTAGTAGCCGAAGAGTGCGGCCTCAAGCACCCAATCAAAAGCTACCCAAAGCGCAAATTGCTACCTCAGTTCAACGAGGAGGCGCCGAACTACATACCTCCATCGTACAATGCGGCCGACCGACCACCACGTGGTCGAGACAAAACGACAACTCATGCTGAACACCAGCCAGCACCGCCTCATCGCACAAGCAGAGGTAAATTAGCCCATGGTCATACATATGACCTTCGGCAAAACCTAAACAATAAAGCAGGACATACTAGATCAATCTACGGATCGTGAGGACGTGCCTCGACACGCGACGACGACCACCTATTCGGACATGACAAACTTAGTCATGCGCGGGCTGAAAACCATAGACGGACTCCATCAGAGCTACGTCGTGATACGGCCCGATGTAGAGGCGCCGCACACCCTCATTGCTTCACTGATGAGGTCCTGGATCATGAATTCCCACAAGGGTTCAAACCCGTGAATATAGAATCATACGATGGAACCACGGACCCCGCGGTGTGGATCAAAGACTTCATTCACCACATTCATAAGTCCCGCGGCGATGACCTCCACGCCATCAAATACCTCCCTTTAAAACTCAAGGGGCCAGCTCGGCACTGGCTCAATAGTTTGCCTGCAAATTCCATTGGCAGGTAGGAGGACTTGGAAGAGGCCTTCCTCGATTACTTCCAAGGTACATATGTTCGACCTTCGGACGCTGATGACTTAAGCCATATAGTTCAACAGTCTGGAGAGTCCGCCAGGAAATTCTGGACTAGGTTCTTAACTAAAAAGAACCAAATTGTCGATTGTCCGGATGCCGAAGCCCTAGCAGCCTTCAAACACAGCATCTGCGATGAATAGCTCGCTCGCCACCTCGGCCAAGAAAAGCCAAAATCCATGGTAGCCCTCACGGCACTCATGACTCTCTTTTGTGCGGGCGAGGACAGTTGGTTGGCCCGTGGCAAAAACAATGCAAGCGACGCTGCCACCCCTGAAGCTAAAACTAGCAAAGACAAGTCTCGTCGCAACAGATACAAGCGTCGAAACAACAGTGATAACATCGAGGACACGACAGTCAATGCCGGATTCAGAGGCTCTAAGCCCGATCAGCGGAAGAAGCCGTTCCAAAAGAACAATTCAGGCCCATCCAGCTTGGACCGCATACTTGATCGTCCGTCCCAGATTCATGGCACCCCATACAAACCACCCAATCATACAAATAGAGATTGATGGGTTTTTAAACAGGTCGGCAAATTAAACGCCGAGAACAGGGAAAAGGGATTGCAAAGCGAGGTCGATGACGAAGATCCCCATCAACAGAACACAGGGGGACAGATGAAGTTTCCCCCTCGGGTGATGAGGACATCAATACCATTGTTACACCCACAGCCCCTGCTGCTATACATACTGGACCAATTACTAGAGCTCGTGCACGCCAATTGAATTATCAGGTACTTTCCTTTCTTGGTAACGATTCTAATGTTCATGAGAATATGATGCTGCCTAAATTGGATACATTTGTTTTTCTTACAAATGAAGGGCCTAGCTTGGACAAGAAAGATGAACCTTGGATCAAGTTCAAGCATGGAGATGATGGCAGGCGCAAGGGGATCAAGAACGGAGTTACACGTGATGATTTAAGGACTTTGAAGCCACCATAAGGAGTGCATGAAGCCTTGGGCGAAATATACAAGATGCCACTTCATAAATTTCGTCCAGAGGCTATTCTACGTGCTACGTCACCTTATTATTGGGCCAGGCCCATGTATTTTCGAAATACTTAAGTATAGGCTGTTTTTAGAGTCCGTATGTGTGGGGAAACAAGAGTTAGGGTTGGTTTCGGACCCCTCCTCCAAGGGCCAAGAAATTCCCCCCTCTTCCTCCATATATGCAGCCCTTAGGGCGTTGTTTAGACTTTGGGTTTTGTTTAGATTAAAGTTCTCCATAGCTACAACTTCGCGTACTTTGTTTGGGTTCAATGACCAGACAAAGGCGTCACAGAACCCCGCCTTGATCAATAAAGCTTTCCTCTTTTATTCGTAATATCCAGATTGCAATCTTAGTTTCTTGCTTGTTCTTCGTTTGCTCGCAGGAAATAGACCCTCGTGGTCAGGTTGATCGTGCTCCAGCGTGGTCAATAACCCTCGGAAGTTGGTTTAGCGATTGCTATGGCGCGACGTCTTCGCACGTTCGTAGTCGGATCGTCAAAGTCGACTCCCACATAAAACGATATCTATCTCATCAAAACATCGGGTCACCTTCGCCTCTATCATCAGGTCAAAATGGTGAACATGATATACGCTACCTACATCCCCAAGAGGGAGCGCAAGCGTGCGCTCAGGGACGTCTACGCGATAGAGCCAGTCGCCCCAAAATTTAATCCATGGTCGTCATGCCCGATCACTTTTGATCGCCGGGATCATCCGACCAGTATCTGTCACGGTGGCTCAGCCGCACTGGTCCTAGACCCAATAATTGATGGGTTCCACCTGACTCGTGTCCTTATGGACGGAGATAGCAGCCTCAATCTGCTCTATCAGGACACAACACGAAAAATGGGCATTAACCCATCTCGGATCAAACCCACCAGGACTACCTTCAAAGGAATCAAACCAAGTGTAGAGGCCCGCTGTATGGGCTCATTTAATAATTGCAGACCTTGGATTCAAGGGGAAATGTGTATAAAAATGTGTTATTTTGAAAGTTCAGGTGTAACGAACATCGAAGTTCAAACCAAAAAAATGTAAACAAAAAAAATCATGGAATTTAAAGAATAAAAACTATGGAGTTTCACGAAAAAAATTTAATATCATGCAAAGTTCATGTTTCAGAAATTCCGAAGTTCACGTGTGCCACGTACAGAAGAAAAATCATCAATGAAAAAAGGGACCGCCTAGGCCATTTCACCGAAAAGAAAAAAATGCATTAAAAAGAATGGAAAGAGAGAAGTTCAAAAATAAAATAACCAGAAGTTCAACTTTTTTAAAAAATAGAGCGCTTCAAAATTTCATAAAAAGATTAAGAAATAAAACCAGGAAGTCCATATTAAAAAGATAGAAAAATTCGATGATTATAGAAAACTCAGATTTTTCCTCGTTATTAAAAGATTGGAAACAAGAAGTTCAAAAATAAATAACAAGAAGTTCAACTTTTTAAAAAAATAGAGCGCTGCAAAATTTCATAAAAAAGATTAAGAAATAAAACCAGGAAGTCCATATTAAAAAGATGGAGAAGTTTGATGATTATAGAAAACTCACATTTTCCTCGTTATTAAAGAATGGAAACAAAGAAGTTCAAAAATAAAATAACAAGAAGTTCAACTTTTTAAAAATAGAGCGCTTCAAAATTTCATAAAAAAGATTAAGATATAACCAGGAAGTCCATATTAAAAAGATGGAGAAGTTCGATGATTATAGAAAACTCAGATTTTCCTGGTTATTAAAGGATGGAAAAAAAGAAGTTCAAAAATAAAATAACAAGAAGTTCAACTTTTAAAAATAGAGCGCTTCAAAATTTCATAAAAAACATTAAGAAATAAAACCTGGAAGTCCATATGGAAAAGATGGAGAAGTTTGATGATTATAGAAAACTCAAATTTTCCTCGTTATTAAAGAAAGGAAACAAAGAAGTTCAAAAATAAAATAACAAGAAGTTCAACTTTTTAAAAATAGAGCGCTTCAAAATTTCATATAAAAGATTAAGAAATAAAACCAGGAAGTCCATATTAAAAAGATGGAGAAGTTCGATGACTATAGAAAACTTAGATTTTCCTTCGTTATTAAAGAATGGAAACAAAGAAGTTCAAAAATAAAATAACAAAAAGTTCAACTTTTTAAAAATAGAGCGCTTCAAAATTTCATAAAAATATTAAGAAATAAAACTAGGAAGTCCATATTAAAGAGATGGGGAAGTTCGATGATTATAGAAAACTCAGATTTTCCTCGTTATTAAAGAATGGAAACAAGAAGTTCAAAAAATAAAATAACAAGTGATGAGGACATCAATACCATTGTTACACCCACAGCCCCTACTGTTACATATACTGGACCAATCATTACTAGAGCTTCGCACGCCAATTAAATTACCAGGTACTTTCGTTTCTTGGTAATGATTCTAATGTTCATGAGATATGATGCTGCCTAAATTGGATACATTTGTTTTGCTTACAAATGAAGGGCCTAGCTTGGAGAAGGATGAACATTGGAGCAAGAACACGCATGAGTTGATGGCATGCGCAAGGGGATCAAGAACGGAGTTACAAGTGATGATTTCAGGACTTTGAAGCCGCCATAAGGAGTGCATGAAGCCATGGACGAAATATACAAGATGCCACTTCATAATATTCGTCGTCCATAGGCTATTCTAGGTGCTGCGTCACCTTATTAATGGGCCAGGCCCATGTAATTTCGAAATACTTAAGTATAGGCTATTTTTAGAGTCCGTATGTGTGGGGAAACAAGAGTTAGGGTTGGTTTCGGACCCCACCCTCAAGGGCCACGAAATTCCCCCTCTCTTCCTCCATATATACAGCCCTTAGGGCGTCGTTTAGACTTTGGGTTTTGTTTAGATTAAAAGTTCGCCATAGCTGCAACTTCGCGTACTTCGTTTGTGTCCAACGACCAGACCAAGACGTCACAGAACTCCACCTTGATCAATAAAGCTTTCATCTTATATTCGCAATATCCAGATTGCAATCTCAGTTTCTTGCTTGTTCTTCGTTTGCTCGCAGGAAACAGGCCCTCGTGGTCAGGTTGATCGTGCTCCGGCGTGGTCAATAACCCCTCGGAAGTTGGTTTAGCGATTGCTAAGGCGCGACGTCTCGCACGTTCGTAGTCGGATCGTCAAGGTCGACTCCCACAGAAAACGATAGCCACCATCTCATCGAAACATCGGGACACCTTTGCCTCTATCAAGTGGTATCAGATTTCCAGGTTGCTCGGTGAGATTTTACAGTTTTTCGTAGATTAGATCGAGTCTGTTCTTCATACCTACAGTCCACGAAAAAGCCACACACAAAAAAATTAGGGTTTGTTCATCATATCCGAACCAATCTGAGCCTTTGCATAATCTTTTTAGGGTTTTTGCTTTGTTGAATTTGCGGTTGCATCGTCGTGTCAAGTTGCTGGTGTTAGAGTCTAGTCTTTTAGAGTTTCGAGTTCTGGTCATAAGTTGTCACGTCGCCGCCGCACCATCATCATCGCCCATCTACCACTTTTGCTTATCCGCCACCGCTCTGAATCCTTATCCATATACCACTACCAATCCGTATCCATATACCACCACCAATCTGTATTCATATACCACCACCGCTACCATATACCACCACCTGCATATACCACAACCTAGTATCCACCACCCAATCTCATATTAGGTTTGTTCTTGAGATCAATCTAAATTCCGATTCGTGTTTCCTTGAGCCTGCGTAGGTCTCGGAAAAAAAAGAGTCTGGAGACCCCCGGGCAGTTTTTAGGCCAAAATTTTCACGGGCAAAAATATTTTTTCCCTATCCTATTTTTAGGCTTTTCTGAGTCTTTTGAGCCACGTGCCATCATAGTGATTTTTTGTCGCACTTTTTCGTCATCGCCCCTGATTTCCGAAAAAAAAGTGAAAAAAATTCATGCCCATCCTATCAGTTTGACGAGGGAAGAGTTTTGAGACACTCGCCATTATAGTAATTTTTCGCAAAAAAAAAGAGGAGCGCAAAAAAAAAGAGGAGCGAAAAAGCGAAAAAAAGTTCCAGAGTGTGCTTTTCCCTTATTTACGTGCAGCGCCGTGATTTTGTTAGTGTTCTAGGCTCGCGTCTCTAGCACGGTCTAGCCTAGGACCAGCACAGTACCGTCGTTGAGCGTTTATTCAACTTTGCATCTCTGAATTGATTATTGCTGACCTTTTGCTACCATACTATAAGCCTTCCCAGCTCCACATACCTCTACGTCGTGCGTTTGACTCTCCCTGGCAATCGCTCTATCCAAGCTTTTGAGAGTTTTGACTACAACGGTTGCCGATCACCGCCTGCTGCTGGGTAAGAACTGGTAAGAATTTGAGATTTGCTTGACGGATTTGTGACACCCGCCACCACCACCTCTTGTTAGTATTCTGTAGGATCATATTCTTGTGTGTTTTCTATTGTTGCTAACCATGGCAGGATCACAAGCCGACGAGACTGACTGGGAGAACATGACGAATCAGGAGTTGCATGATAAATTTCAGCAAATGATGAATGGACAGGTGCAGGATGTGCTAAACAGATTTGAAGAGGCCATGGAGAAGATAGATGACATGGAGAAGACGTTCGAAACAAAGCTCGATGACAGGTTTAATGAATTGCTCGCGCGTCTTCCACCACCACCACCGGCTGCACCTAACGCACCTCTACAACAACAACAACGACGACTACCTACACATCGTGAAACAGCCCTCCGCCGAGCGAGCCGTCTCCCTCTTGCACCTGGCCAAACTGTTGGTGCTGCTGTTGCTACTTCTGTGGCTCCTGCTGCTGATGCGGAGGAGGATGATTTTGCTGGCGATTACGAGGATGAGGTTGATCAAAATCAGAACTACGTGCCACCACAGCACAGCAACCACCAGGTCGTCCACATGCAAATAATGGCAATGGTAGGGCTCACCCTCAGGTACGAGATCATGACCATCTCCCTAAACTAAAATTGAATATTCCACCATTTGAGGGTAGATATGTTCCTGATATATATCTTACTTGGGAGTTAGAAACTGAACAACGATTTACATGTTTACAATATCCCGAGGAGAGACGTGTTCCTGCTGCTGTTTGTGCATTCACTAGTTTTGCATGTGTTTGGTGGTCTGAGCATTGTAGATTATATCCCATTCCTGCTACTTGGGCTGCTTTGAAAACTGCTATGCGTACTCGTTGGGTTCCACCATATTATCAACGTGAATTACTTCAAAAATTGCAGCGCTTAAGACAGGGAAAAAATTCTGTAGAAGAATATTATCAGGAATTACAAACTGGCATGATTAGATGTGGTATTGTTGAGGAGAATGAAGCTATGCTTGCACGTTTTATGGGTGGATTAAATAGAGAGATTCAGACGATTCTAGAGTATAAGGAGTATACTAATATCACTCGTTTATTCCATCTTGCTTGTAAAGCTGAACGTGAAGTGCAGGATCGACAGGCATTGGCGCGGACTAACTTTTCTGCAGGTCGACCTTCTTCATGGACACCACGTGCATCATCTACTTCCACACGTTCTGCTTCACCGGCGCCTCCGTCGGCTGCCACCTCCAACCGTGATACAATAAAGCAGGCACAATCACCACTATCTGCCAAGAGCACACCTTCTGGGCCTGCAAAGAGCTCTTCTTCATCCATGGCATCAACAGGGCAAACACATGATATTATTTGTCGACGTTGCAAGGGTGGAGGTCATTATGCGAGAGAATGCCCATCTAAGCGTGTGATGATTGTTACTGAGGATGGTGGGTATGAGTCCGCTAGTGACTATGATGAGGAGACTTTGGCTCTTATTACACGTGACGAACACGGTGGAGACGATTCTGATCATGAGACGCAATACATGGCTCCTGAAGATGCTGACAGGTATGAATGTTTAGTTGCTCAACGTGTTTTGAGTGTGCAGGTTACACAAGCTGAGCAAAATCAGAGGCATAATTTGTTCCATACAAAGGGAGTTGTGAAGGAACGTTCTGTTCGCGTGATCATAGATGGAGGGAGTTGCAACAACTTGGCTAGCATCGATATGGTGGAGAAGCTATCTCTCACCACCAGACCACATCCACATCCTTACTACATCCAATGGTTCAACAACAGCGGCAAGGTTAAGGTAACACGTACTGTTCGTGTGCATTTTAGTATCTCTACATATGCTGATTATGTTGATTGTGATGTGGTACCGATGCAAGCATGTTCCTTATTACTTGGTAGACCATGGCAATTTGATAAAAATTCTATTCACCATGGTAGAAACAATCAGTATACTCTTGTTCATAAGGATAAAAATATTACTTTGCTTCCTATGACTCCTGATTCCATTTTGAAAGATGATATTAATAGAGCTAATAAAGCAAAACAGGAGAAAACTAAGAGTGAAAATCAGATTGTGGCAAAAGAATTTGAGCAACAAATGCAGCCTAATAATAATAAACAATCTAGTGTTGCTTCTGAAATTAAATTGAAAAGTGCATGTTTACTTGCCACCAAATCTGATATTGATGATCTAGATTTTTAGCAAATCTGTTTGCTATGCTTTTGTGTGCAAAGAGGCATTATTTTCATTCGAGGACGTGCCTTCCTCTTTGCCTCCTGCTGTCACTAACATTTTGCAGGAGTTCGCCGACGTCTTTCCACAAGACGTGCCACCGGGATTACCACCTATTCGCGGGATTGAGCATCAAATTGACTTAATTCCCGGTGCATCATTACCCAACCGGGCACCATACCGTACCAATCCAGAGGAGACGAAGGAGATTATGCGTCAAGTACAAGAACTGCTCGACAAAGGTTATATACGCGAATCCCTTAGTCCTTGTGCTGTTCCTATCATTTTAGTGCCGAAAAAGGATGGTACGTCGCGTATGTGCGTTGATTGTAGAGGCATTAATAATATTACTATTCGTTATCGTCATCCTATTCCTAGGCTAGATGATATGCTTGATGAATTGAGTGGCTCTACAATATTCTCCAAAGTTGATTTGCGTAGTGGATACCATCAAATTCGTATGAAATTGGGAGATGAATGGAAAACAGCATTTAAAACTAAGTTTGGATTATATGAGTGGTTAGTCATGCCTTTTGGGTTAACTAATGCACCTAGTACTTTCATGAGGTTAATGAACGAAGTTTTACGTGCTTTCATTGGACGATTTGTGGTAGTTTACTTTGATGACATATTGATTTATAGCAAATCTTTGGAGGAACATTTGGAACATTTACGTGCTGTTTTTATTGCTCTACGTGATGCACGTTTGTTTGGAAACCTTGGAAAGTGCACCTTTTGCACCGACCGAGTATCTTTTCTTGGCTATGTTGTTACTCCACAGGGAATTGAAGTTGATAAAGCCAAGATTGAAGCTATTGAGAGTTGGCCGCAGCCCAAAACGGTCACACAAGTGAGGAGTTTCCTTGGCCTCGCTGGTTTCTAGAGGCGTTTTGTGAGAGATTTCAGCACCATTGCTGCACCTCTCAACGAGCTTACAAAGAAGGATGTGCCTTTTGTTTGGGGTACCGCACAAGAAGAAGCCATCACGGTATTGAAAGATAAGTTGACACATGCTCCTTTACTCCAACTTCCTAATTTCAATAAGACTTTTGAGCTTGAATGTGATGCTAGTGGAATTGGATTATGAGGTGTGTTATTACAAGATGGAAAACCTGTTGCATACTTTTCTGAAAAATTGAGTGGGCCTAGTCTGAACTATTCTACTTATGATAAAGAATTATATGCTCTTGTTCGGACCTTAGAAACATGGCAACATTATTTATGGCCCAAGGAATTTGTTATACATTCTGATCATGAATCTTTGAAACACATTAAAAGTCAAGCAAAACTGAACCGTAGACATGCTAAATGGTTTGAATTCATTGAGACTTTCCCTTATGTCATTAAACACAAGAAGGGTAAAGAAAATGTTATTGCTGATGCCTTGTCTCGTCGTTATACTATGCTTTCACAACTTGACTTTAAAATATTTGGTTTGGAGACTATCAAAGATCAATATGTTCATGATGCTGAATTTAAAGATGTATTGCAGAATTGTAAGGAAGGGAGAACTTGGAACAAGTTCATTCTTAACGATGGATTTGTGTTTCGTGCTAACAAGCTATGCATTCCAGCTAGCTCCGTTCGTCTTTTGTTGTTGCAGGAGGCGCATGGAGGAGGATTAATGGGATACTTTGGCGTCAAGAAGACGGAGGATATACTTGCTACACATTTCTTTTGGCCAAAGATGAGACGGGATGTTGAGCGTTTTGTTGCTCGCTGCACTACATGTCAAAGAGCTAAGTCACGACTCAATCCTCATGGTTTATATATGCCTTTGCCTGTACCTAGTGTTCCTTGGGAGGATATATCTATGGACTTTGTTTTAGGTTTACCTCGAACAAAGAAGAGGAGGGATAGCATATTTGTTGTCGTGGATAGGTTCTCGAAAATGGCACACTTTATACCATGTCATAAAAGCAATGATGCTGTTAATGTTGCTGATTTGTTCTTTCGTGAAATTATTCGCTTACATGGTGTGCCAAATACTATTGTTTCAGATCGTGATACTAAATTTCTTAGCCACTTTTGGAGATGTTTATGGGCTAAGTTGGGGACTAAGCTGCTTTTTAGTACTACTTGTCACCCCCAAACTGATGGACAAACTGAAGTAGTCAATAGAACATTGTCTACTATGCTTAGGGCTGTTTTGAAGAATAACAAGAAAATGTGGGAAGAATGCTTGCCTCATATTGAATTTGCTTATAATCGTTCATTGCATTCTACTACTAAGATGTGCCCTTTTGAAATTGTGTATGGTTTCCTACCTCGTGCACCTATTGATTTGTTGCCTCTTCCATCTTCGGAGAAGGTTAATTTTGATGCTAAAGAACGTTCTGAATTGATTTTAAAAATGCATGAGTTAACTAAGGAAAACATTGAGCGTATGAATGCTAAATACAAACTTGCTGGAGATAAGGGTAGAAAACATGTTGTGTTTGCACCTGGAGATCTTGTTTGGTTACATTTGCGTAAAGATAGATTTCCTAATCTGCGCAAATCAAAGCTAATGCCACGTGCTGATGGTCCTTTTAAGGTTTTAGAGAAAATAAATGATAATGCATATAAACTTGAGCTACCTGCAGATTTTGGGGTTAGTCCCACTTTTAACATTGCAGATTTGAAGCCGTATTTGGGTGAGGAAGATGAGCTTCCGTCGAGGACGACTTCATTTCAAGAAGGGGAGGATGATGAGGACATCAATACCATTGTTACACCCACAGCCCCTACTGTTACATATACTGGACCAATTACTAGAGCTCGCGCACGCCAATTAAATTACCAGGTACTTTCGTTTCTTGGTAATGATTCTAATGTTCATGAGATTATGATGCTGCCTAAATTGGATACATTTGTTTTGCTTACAAATGAAGGTCCTAGCTTGGAGAAGGATGAACATTGGAGCAAGAACACGAATGGAGTTGATGGCATGCGCAAGGGGATCAAGAACGGAGTTACAAGTGATGATTTCAGGACTTTGAAGCCGCCATAAGGAGTGCATGAAGCCATGGACGAAATATACAAGATGCCACTTCATAATATTCGTCTATAGGCTATTCTAGGTGCTGCGTCACCTTATTAATGGGCCAGGCCCATGTAATTTCGAAATACTTAAGTATAGGCTATTTTTAGAGTCCGTATGTGTGGGGAAACAAGAGTTAGGGTTGGTTTCGGACCCCACCCTCAAGGGCCACGAAATTCCCCTCTCTTCCTCCATATATACAGCCCTTAGGGCGTCGTCTAGACTTGGGTTTTGTTTAGATTAAAAGTTCGCCATAGCTGCAACTTCGCGTACTTCGTTTGTGTCCAACGACCAGACCAAGACGTCACAGAACCCCACCTTGATCAATAAAGCTTTCATCTTATATTCGCAATATCCAGATTGCAATCTCAGCTTCTTGCTTGTTCTTCGTTTGCTCGCAGGAAACAGGCCCTCGTGGTCAGGTTGATCGTGCTCCGGCGTGGTCAATAACCCCTCGGAAGTTGGTTTAGCGATTGCTAAGGCGCGACGTCTCGCACGTTCGTAGTCGGATCGTCAAGGTCGACTCCCACAGAAAACGATAGCCACCATCTCATCGAAACATCGGGACACCTTGGCCTCTATCAACAAGAAGTTCAACTATTAAAAATAGAGCGCTTCAAAATTGATAAAAAATTAATAAGAAAAAACAGATTAAAAATTCATAAAAAAACTCAAATATTTTCACGTAACCGAGAGAGGTTCAGGTTGATAACTGCCAGAAGTTCATGTACTACACGGTGTGCATTTTGTATTAAAAAGAATAAAAAAGCAAAGGCTAAAAGTTTTGTTGTTATAAGTTCAAGTCCTTCGTCAGAGAAAGTTAAAAAAATTATTGTGAGAGAGATCTGTACAAAAGAGATATCAGTTGTGTAACACTGGCGATGGATGAGAAAATTACTAACGAAAATACGTCACAGAAGTTAAACTGAAAACTGCAGGAAGTTCAACTATTACAGTGGCTGAATTTCAGATGAAAAACTTTTAACATCGTCCCGAGTATGAAGAAACGATCAACTCAGGAAAGTTGCATGTTTACATCAGCTTTCCACCGGTATATCACTTGCTCAATTCCGGTGAGTGGATGTAGATCTACGGGCAAAAAAGCACGTGAAAAATAGAGTGAAGTTCAGGTAGGCATGCCAAGAAGTTCACGTTCTTCACGCGGTGCATTTTGAAGAATATGTTTCACATGCCGTTTTCAAAATTACTTGAAAACGGCTAGGAATCAGAGAAAACTATCAACATGAAAAAGTTTCGCATTTTTCGTAGCTTTTCAATGGTATATTATTTACCCCATTCTGATAAAGTTTGTAGAAATTACGGTGAAAATACATTTTTAGCCATTTTCAAAATTGACTTAAAACCATAAGTAATTGGGAGAAACAATATATACCAAAAAGTTTCACATTTACTGAAGCTTTCCAACGCCATATCATTTGCTGCATTCGGACGTACGGTTAAAAAATTAGCTCGAAACTACAAACTCGGTGCAACTTGGACCGTTTTCTAAATTACTTTTAAACCGTTCAAAATTAGAAAAAACTTTAAACATGAAAGAGTAGCGCATTTTCATAAGCTTTCCCACGCCATATCATTTGCCTCAATTGGATTAGCCGTTTAAAAATGACATCGAAAATACGAACTCGACTGTTCAGTTTGTAAAAATTTATGATTTTCCAAATTCCTATTTAACCATAGGGAATTAGAGAAAACTTTCAACATGTGGAAAAGCGGTTTTGCAGCAGCTTTCCAACCCCATATTATTTGCCTCATTCCGATAAACGGTTTTCAAATACGATCGAAAAATATAATTCACGTTATTTGTATGAAGAAAAAATGGTTTTCAAAACTGCTCTTAAACCACTTACATTTTGCCAAAAATTTAACTTGGGTCATGATACTGGTGTCCATTGCTTTCCAATGGTATATCGCAAGCCCCATTTGTGCAATGTTGGCTGAAGTTCAACCTAGCACAGGGGGAAGTTCAGGTCGAACTACCCAGGCACTAAAAATTGCAACAAAGGCTTGTTTCATCACAACCTGAGACCAAATCCGCCAATGAGCGAGATTCCTATTTAAAACAGGCATTTAGTTGCTAAAACCGGTGTCCACATTACACTTGCATCACAAACAACATGAATGATCAGAAAAACTCGCGGTAGAAGCCACGGTTGAGAAGATAGCCCGAATAGTGTAGGGTCGCGCTATTCGTCACCCTGGGTGAGGAATAGTTATTCTTCACCCCTCTCTATTTTACCATCTATGCACCGTAATTTTACGTTCCGTAAGTTTTGTCTTATTTCCAACATAAAAAGAGACCGTAAGAAAATATATAATCATCGTAAAAAATATTTTATATTATGTAATTTACAAACGTAAAAACATAGTGTGAAATACACATAAATGGCAATTTCTTTGTCTTATTACCTATATTTTTATTTTCTTGTGCCAAATTTTACGTAGTGAATCAATATGAATGTAACTATTTGAATTCCAAACGTAATTTAATTATAAATAATCGTAAGATTACCTCGAGTGAAGAATAAATTATTTTGCACCCTGGGTGATGAATTGTATCACTATATATATATATTTATATACGTGTTCTGTCCTCTACACCATTCACTTATAGCTATGTCTTCATACTTGATTTTTTTTTCTGATCTAAGTGAATGTGATCGGACCCTAACCCCTTATGTGCTTCTACCTCAAATTCTATATATCTAAGTCGTATGCATTCTGTTGAAACCTGTCAAATGTCTTCACTGAGTCCTTGTCAGCAGAAGACACATAGACAAACATTTAAATCTATTTTAATGCCATATCCCTTTTGCTTGAATACCGGAGAAGCCGGAACGACCACCCGACAATCCAGGCATGCGTGGGAACATGGAACAACTTCTAATAAGTTGCATGCAGGCCACATGTACTTCAGATGTGAACCGCCAGGGGCACCTGCATAATTATGATGTGTTGTCCCTTTCCTTATAAATACACACACCGCGCGGTCATTATCTCTTCCACCACGCCACCCCGCTCAAACCCTAGCGCCTCTGCTAGCTCGCATCGACACCGGAGACGAAGCGCTTAGTTGCCGTGACTTCTTCGACGTCGTCCTCACGCCGGCCGCGGAACTTGTCCTCCCCACCGCCGCCGTAGGTGTCTTCCGCCGCCAAGTTAGGGCGCGGGAGATTGAACTTCTCAGCTTTTAACTCTTCCTAGTCTAGCAATTCGACAGTGGTAATTAAATCTCACCTTTTACTATCCTTTTGATCCGTCAAATCCATCCACTTCAACCAAAAGTGCTTTCTATACATCCAAATCTGGATCCGTCTTTATCTGCATCTCATATCATGCTAAGAATAATCACTTATGTTGCACAACATAGTGGTCGCGTCAAACATCTAAATATATAAGAATGTGCTGCAAGTTTAGTAGATTATGATGTATAAGCTGCAGTACTTAGCACTTGCTTGATATAAGGTAGTATCTCACGACAGTTATTCAACACATACCAAACCATTTTGTCCAAATCTTTAGATTTTTCCTCCTGTCGACTCTACCCTATAACTCGAACAGAATAATCGAAAACATTGAGCCCGGGATTGTCTTCACCCACCTCTTTACTACGCTGATCAGCTGTTTCAATTTATTTTGAGCAGAATGTCAACGCTTCTGTAGAAATGAAGGCCTCTGCAATGGAACCCTTGGGTATAGCTCAGTTTCTAACATAGCCCTTGAAAGTGCATAGCCGCCGTTAAATAGGGTACATCCAGCCATACTGTACTGGACCTCTAAGTAGTGCCTCATCAGGTAGATGAACAGCAAAATGCACCATCACATCAAAGAAGGCTGGAGGATATATCTTCTCAAGGTCACATATTATAGTTCGTATCTTGTCTGTAAGACGCTCCAGAGCATCTGTCCAAATATTTCTACTGCAGAGTTCCCTAAAGAATTGTCCCAACTCTGCAACTGCTCTGTATAAGTCAGGGCGGCCCAATCCTCTAAGGATAACACGTAAAACCCTTTGAAGTAGGACGTGGCAGTCATGGGTTTTCAACCCTTGTACCATGTTTCCATCTCCACTGACTCTCCTTTCAGGGTTGGAAGCAAATCCATGTGGTAATCTCACACGTGACATGACCTCGCAGAAATCTTTTCTTTTTACCTTGTCCAAGACGTACACAGCTGGTGCCATATCCCGTGGTTTACCTTCATCTTCCACCTGCAAATCCTTTCTGATACCCAAGTGTGTCGAATCAATCCTAGATTTTAAGGTATCTTTCGTCTTGCCTTCAATATTAAGAAGTGTGCCGAAAATGTTGTCACATATATTTTTCTCGATGTGCGTCACATCAAGATTATGCCGCAGATCCAAATCTTTGCAATACTCCAAGTCCCACAAAGTGGACCTGCGGGCAAACAATAATCTCTCTTCTGCCCTGCCATGCTTCATTTTCCCGCTACCATTACCAGGATGGTTTCCTGGTGTAATATGCCTAACCTTCTCTAATTCCACTTGCAACTCATCGGCGGTGAGCCTCTTTGGCGCATCACGGTTCTCATGCTTTGCATTTAACACATATCTTCAGTATTTTGTAGGACGCGGCTTGTCCTTGGCAAGGAAATGACGGTGTACAATGTAATAGATCTTGCTAGGTATTTCGTATGACAGCGGATTCCTGTCACAGTGAACACATGCATTGTAACCATGTGTCGTTCGCTCTGACATAGTGCCCAAAGCCGGATAATCATGGATGCACCAAATTATAATAGCACACAAAAAGAAATCAGCTGGTGGGCTGCTATATAGGTCTCGAGTGAGAACACCCCTCCATAGCTGTTGAAGTTCCTCTACAAGAGGCTCCATGAATAAATCAAAATCCTTTCCAGGACTTTTTGGACCTGGGATGAGCAAGGCCATCATGTAGTTTGATTCTTTGGTGCAGACATTTGGAGGCATGTTGTAAGGGATAACAAGCACTCTCCACATGCTATATGTGGCGCACTGGTGGCCAAATGGGTTAACTCCATATGAAGCTAAGCCAAGTCTAATGTTTCTTGGGTCAGCATCAAACTTTTTGTGTTTCTCATTGAAGCTTTTCCACTCACTACCATGAGATGGATGGCTCATTACATTCTGATCTCTATACTCCTGGATCCTAGAATGCCACAGTACATCCTCTGTTGTTTTAGCATCGTGAAACAACCTCTGCAATCTTGGTATAATTGGAAAATGTCTCAGAACATCATGAGGAATCCTCTTCACAGCATCGCCATCTTTCCATCTTGATCATTTGCATTTCGGGCATTCACTTAAGTTGGCATAATCCTTCCAGAACAGAACACAATTATTCTTACAAACATGGATCATATCATATATATTACAACTTCATGTAGGAAATTCTTCATTTTACTGTAGTTGTGTGGCAGCTCAAATGCATTTGGAAAAGATTTGCAGAAAGCAGCCAACATCGCATCGAACGATTTGTTGGTCATCCGCTCAGATGTATTCACCTGAAGAAAGGTGACCATAGCTGAGAATACTGACAGCATATTTCCTCGGGTGACAGCCACGTTGCATTGTTCCAACATGCGGGTCCACCGTTTTTCTTCTGCAGGTGAAAGTTCATAATATGCACGAGCATTTCATAGCATTGTTTCAATGTTGGTCAAACTCACTGGCTCCGCCACCACCACCACCACCTCCTCCTCTTCCACCCGAGCATCAGGCAGATGAAGATGGTGATCTGCTGCTTCCACGTAGTCAGTAACATTGACGTTCACAGCTTCACCATGATGAGCCCACCTAGTATATGTGACCGACATCCCATACAAGTGTAGATAATTTTACACAGTTGACTGGGGTCTTGTAACTGAATTCATACAATTGCTACACGGGTAGAGCACATCTGATTTCAGACCACCGTACTCAGCTCTGATAAAGTTCATGAAGTTTTCAACCCCCTCGACATAAGCAACGAAGAATCTTCGAGCAGAAGTTATCCAAGTGTTGTCCATATGTTAGAAATACAAATTTTTTCTTCTACTAGATATTATAGGAAAAACATAGATGCTTTTTTATGAAGTCTAGAAAAAATACCTAGGTCAATTTCTAAAGCTATGGCAAGATATTTGGTCAAGCAGATCTAAGTAACGAAATATATGTAAAGCTAATTCAGCAAATAGATTTGAGTGCTAAATTATGGCAGGCTATTTCAATAGTCAATGAGGCCGAGCACACAGCCATCGAACTATCTAAGGCCATCGCAACAACAAAGATCGAGTATCAAACGGTGTAGAGCAATTTCACCTAACAGATTGGCTACTAGACCATGGCAATCTACGTCAGAATAAATATATGGCAGTATATTTTAGCAACTAATCGGGCTTGGCATGCCATCTCAGCTAAGCAGATTGAGTGCAGAATCGGGCAAGGAAGGTTATTAAGCAGAACATATTGACTGTAAACTACTTCAGCAAATAGTGAGATTAACAGCGTCTATCAGCTAACATTTAGCGCTACACCGACATGCATGGGGCCTCAGTCTAGAATGCGCGTATTGTGGGAGAAGCTCACCATCATGCGTCTCCACACGAACATCGCCAGCGGTGGCGGCGCTGACCGCCGTGCACCTCCACAAGAACGTCGCCAGCAGTGGCGGCGTGGTTAGAGGACGGCAGTCTATGAGAGCGTACTGTGGGAGCAAGAGGATCGCCGTGCGTCCCCTTGATGAAACGCGGCACCGACCTATCGGCGCAGCGGGGAGGGCTGCTTTGGCGGAGCGAATGGAGTGGAGTGGGACGTGGGGGAGGGGGGTTTGGGGAATATTATTGGCTAGTTGGCCGAAGGGCGGTTGAATTTGGGATTTGGGGAAATTTTTGGGGGGGGGAAGGGGGATTTTAGCGCGGCGGGCGGGAGGAGTTTGGCGCATGGTCGGTTTCTCCAAGTGCAGTCCCACGTGTCAGTGAAGAGGCAAGCCAAAGTGCGTTCCATTTGCGTGAGCCGTGTGTAGGACCGAACGTGTGTGGGCTGCAATGCGACCGCGGCAGGGGTGCTATGACTGTATCACCTTTTTCCCTTTTAAACTAGGTGCTTCGCCCCCTAAAAAAACTTGGTGATCTCGACTAAAACTGCATGGCCGGGACTTTTCGCGCATGATATGCTGGGAGGTTGGCTTAGTTGGGTTTTTTAGGACGAGTAGTGCTACACCTACGTAATCCTAGTTACGTAATTGACGTAATGTGAAACATGTCAGCTATTGATTGTTGATTGGGGGGAGGGAGGGGCCCACCACCATGAAAATCAGGGAGGAGAGAGAGAGAGGCAATTTACGTTAACCCTTTCATAGGTTCTCGTAGAAGTAGAAAGATATGAAATGCATGAATGTGTAGTGGACGTACTATTGGAGTGCCTAAGATAAATTGTGTATGTAGACCCTATGTGTTTATTTACTTCGCATGTTAGCTTTGTCTTGGTTCAATAAAAAGCAGAGTTGGTGATGATGGTGTGCCTGCCATCCTGCAATATAGGTCGTCCGATCTATATCTAACGGATAGGAAGGAAACTATGACAATTTACCCGCACCCCTCTCCACATTTGTAGGTAAGGCCTTCCCTCGTTCATCCTTTTCTCCCACAAGATCTTGATGTTCCGTGCAACGCACGGGCATCTTGCTAGTACCCCTACAATATACTATATTATTGTGAAAGTTCGTATACACCGGCCGAGATTAATGCAAACACGGTAGATTTTCATTACATTTCGAACTTCTATAGGACAGAAAAATAAAAGAAACCCGACCCAAAACATATTCTATGGCGGCGAGCGACATCCTCCATCTGCGATCTCCATGTACGGGGCAGGGTTCAAGACCCGTGAAGTGAAGGTGCAGTCTCTGGCGAGGAAGAGTAGAACACGGGAGATGGACCGGCCAGTTGGCACACCATGCCTTGCCACCTCCCATGCCCTACTCATCCTCAGAGGAGTCCCTAACCTCGGCGGTGCCGGATGTTGGATGACGGCAAGTAGGACGCGTGGCTAACGGTGCTACCGTCGTCGGCCGCCAGCGTGGCCACCGCTTGTGCGGTCGTGTCCGCGTCCGGCTACGTCGCTATTGCGTCGTGAGTGGTGACTTGAACGAGGGCGGCGACCATGAGCTTCATCCCCGAAGACAAGCTCTCTCACAGAGCGTTCGCGCTCGCGGTCATGGCGGATGTGGTGCCAGGTAGCAGGACGATGCGCTATGGTGTGGAGGTTAGCTGGGCGTTGCCGCTTTAAGTAGCGCATTTCGGTGAGGCCAAGCATCCAGGTGCATCATTAAGTCGCCGGAGTTGGTTCCTCGGGCACCGAGCCTCTTAACGACGGCATACGGACGGACCACATGAATGCGGGCAGCTTGCGCCGGCTGGGAACGCACCGCGCGATGGCGCGATGGACGAGGGTTTTTGGTGTGCCAGGGTAGTCAGCTGCAGTCGTTGCAACGTTGGATATGCCCTTTTCTCACATGCGATCCCCACATGTCATTGAATAAGCAAGATGACCCGGCATGGTCTTAGGTCCTGGGGATACAGTTGGCCGCGCTACACCACTCCGCGGATGCGTCGAGACGCGCGTGCACTTCGGCGCCCCATGCATCCTTGACGAGCCGGGTGTTGATCTGCTGGTCATGCCACAGCACTAACGCCACCCTCGGCACACTGAAACTGACCGTGTCTAGCAACGATGAGCGTGTCACTCACCGCGGTCGCCGTGTCCAGAGGCAGTGCTGGAGCTGCGCAACATTGCTGGTCACCACCCTTTTCCTTTTCAAGTAGTGAAGCGTAACACTTGATTAAGTTGCCGGATGGTGTGCTAAATGTAGGTGTCCGACTGTTTGAAAGAATAATTGAGGTGTGCCCGGTCCGTGCCCGCATTTAGAGGTCCCTCTATTTTTATTTACTCCGCATTTTAGCTTTGCTCAAAGTCAAACTTTGTAAACTTTGACAAAGTTTATAGACAGAAATAATAACATATACAATAACAAATCAATACCATTAGATTCATTATTGAATATACTTTCACATCTTATAGATTTGCTATTGCAAATGTTCATATTTCTACTCTTACTAGCAAGATTCCCGTGCATTGCACGTAACATCAAGATGCATTAGTATGACTAGTTTATCTTGTGAGATAAAAGGATGAATGAGGGAAGGCCTTATTTGCAAATGCGGAGAGGTGTGTGGGTACCTTTTTGCAAAATTGCCATAGTTTCCTTCCTATCCGTCAGATATAAATCGGATGGCTTATATTGCAGGATGGCAGGCACACCATCTTCACCAATCTGTTTTTATAAGAGTCCGTCCGATTTATATCTGACGGATAGGAAGGAAACTATTGCAATTTTGCAAAAAGATACCCACACCCCTCTCCACATTTGCAAATAAGGCCTTCCCTCTTTCATCCTTTTCTCCCACAAGATAAACTACTCATACAAATGCATCTTAATGTTTCATGCAACACACGGGCATCTTGCTTGTCTACTTTTCTTTTTAAAAACAGAGTTGGTGATGATGATGTGCCTGCCATCCTGCAATATAGGCCATCCGATTTATATCAGATGGATAGGAAGGAAACTATGGCAATTTTACAGTAAGATACACACACCCCTCTCCAGATTTGCAAATAAGGCCTTCCCTCGTTCATCCTTTTCCCCCACAAGATAAACTACTCATACAAATGCATCTTGAAGTTCCATGCAACACATGGGCATCCTGCTAGTATAGTTAAAAAGCTGAGTTGGTGATGATGGTGTGCCTGCCATCCTGCAATATAGGCCATCCGATCTATATCTAATGGATAGGAAGGAAACTATGACAATTTACCCGAACTCCTCTCCACATTTGTTGATAAGGCCTTCCCTCGTTCATCCTTTTCTCCCACAAAATCTTGATGTTCCATGCAACGCACGGCCATCTTGCTAGTTTTCTATAAATTTGGTAAAATTTTATGAAGTTTGACTTCAGTTAAACCTAATATGCAGAGTAAATAAAAACATAGGGAGTATCTTACTCCGTGACCAAGACGGAAGGAAAAATGAGACAAGTTATTGTTTATTTGAGTCGTTCAAGAATAATCATGTGGCATTGCTTATTTCTCATTCCTCTACAACCCTCTTCTCCATCGATCATGCCGCCCTCTAGTCGAGTCCATCCTCCCGCATGCCTCATTTGAACATTCTGCGGAGTATCATTCGCATGTGGGCCTAGACCATGCTTGTATTTCCAATGTTGTAATTTGTCAGACATGCATACAAACAAACGGTTCGTTTAAAGTTTCACTTTGCCTCCACTACGTGTCGCTTCCCGTCTTAGTTTTGACATCCCATTTGGTTCATGCTCCGACACATCTTGATGAGATTGATTGATGTTGAGAGATCAATTGCATGTCGTGCAAGGAGATAAAGGTTTGGTCTGTTTCTATGATAGAAATGACCCGCGGGGGGGGGGGGGTCGGGGGGATCAGATGGAGTACATTGTACATTCATAAGTGGAATGAACGTATTGTACCCACCCTAGTCCTCTTTCAATCGATCTCCGGACCCCGAGATGAAATTGAGAGAGAATGACTG
Source organism: Triticum urartu (assembly GCF_003073215.2). Classification (NCBI taxonomy): domain Eukaryota; kingdom Viridiplantae; phylum Streptophyta; class Magnoliopsida; order Poales; family Poaceae; genus Triticum; species Triticum urartu. The sequence goes on along the minus strand of NC_053027.1, from coordinate 355,589,222 downwards.
GGTGCATGTGTGATACCTAAGGCGGATTCGAAATTTTGAACCGGTGATCATAGCATCCGCAAATCATATATAAAGGGTATTCAATGTTCGTTTCGCTTTTGAACATACAATATACTCCCTCCCATCCTTTCTAGTTTACATATAGGTTTTATGTGTAGTCAAAGTATCTCTACTTTGATCAAACTTACAGAAAAAAGTATGAACATTTAACAATGCCCAATCAATATTGTTAGATTCGTACGTACTCCTAGATTTGTCTTCAAACAGAGATGGTTTCCAATTTGTTTTCAACCACGTGAATTTGCTTGGTCTCGAGCATGCTCTTCCTACTAGGATTTCGCCACTTATAGCCAGTTGAATAGTAACTTTTTAAAGCTCCCTATCCAATAGTACTAGTGGAGTACTGACAACATCTGTAGTAGAGTATGCAGTGCTCATAGCACTCCCTCCTTCCATTTATATAGGGCCTAAGAGCAAGTACAATAGTGGGCTTACAACCCGCTTACATGGCACTTTTGCCTATGTGGAGGAGATATATGTGAAAAAGTAAGGGGAGTGGTCTCTTATGCAAGAGCCTAGCTATATAGGCATTCCTAGGTAAATACAATAAATATGAAGAAAGAGATAGAGAGGAGATGGAAAAAGTACTAATACAATAGCCAACCTTATATCTTTTTGCGGGAAATAGCCAACCTTATAGCCCACACTATTGTATGAGTGCATATAGATGATGGCTATAGATGACATGGCAGATCCTTATAGCCATTGGCTGGCTATATTATTAACCAAATGCTTTTTTCAAAACCGCGTTTGACTATTGACAAGATTAATAGTACATGAGATGTATAATGTGAAAATTATATCATTGGAAGCTCCTTTCACATACAAATTTGACCATTTGATTTGTGTAAGTTGCATGTCATATATTATTACTCTAATATTTGGTCAAAGTTAGCCTCGAAAAACGCATTAGGCCATGTATAGTAGATGGAAGGAGGGAGTGGTAGTGGAAGTGGATCCTCTGACATAGGTATCCCTGCCTTACCCTCCCTTTCGGTCACTTACTCGCGGACCCCGTGCTTGCTAGGCCCCGCATGTCAGTTACTCAATGGGTTCAGCCATGTCAGGGGATCCTCATCCGTAGTATACTCCCTCTATTTTTATTTACTCTGCATAAAACGGTGGGAGTGGTAGTATAAATGACGCGGGCAGGGGAGGGGGATGGACGTCAGTTTGCGCTCACTTGCGGTCCCACAAGCGAGCGGAAACGCAAGAAAAAGCGCGTTCCATTCGGTGAGCGACGTGGAGGGTCCAGTGCACCGGGGTGCAACAAGAATGCGACAAGAGCGTTGTACAATCCAAACCGATTGACCGGTCGTCACCGGAATCACTATTCAAACCAGAACATTCGCTACTCGGCCTACGCCAGCCACTGCCCCAAAACCACACCTCCTCTCTAGCCCATTCCCTCACCTCTCGATCCCCTAGCCCGCATCAAGCGTCCCCTAGTTTTTCTAAAAGCCATGGTGCGCCGCAAGATCACGTACTACAAGATGCTGACGCCGGAGCGCCGCGCAGAAATGCGGTGGCGGTCGGCACCACAGACCTCCGTTCCCAAGCTCGCTTTGTGGCAGGCCAATCCCCAAGTTCTCTGGAGCCAAGCTACGAGGAGGAGGAAGCCAATCCAATGCTCATGGCGGAGGTCGCGGCGCAGAAGGCCCCTGATGGGTATGAGATGATGGACATCGACTTCGTGCCGGCGTCCGGGTCCCCCATGGTGCAGGCGGACCAGCGGTTCAACCTGGCGATACTAAAGGAGGACCGGGAGGTAGAGGCTCAACTCGACGCGGAGCGCGCGCATGCCGCTGCCATCGACGCTCTCCTGCAGGCGGAACCGGATGTCGTGGATGTGAACCGGGTGGCGGAGGCTCAACTTGATGCGGAGCGCGCGGTTGCCCCTACCATCGAGGCCCTCCTTCAGGCGGAACCGGGCATCCTGGACTTGAACCGCGTGGTGGAGGCTCAACTCGACGCAGAGCGCGCGGATGCTACTGCCATCAAGGCCCTCCTGCAAGCGGAAACAGATGTTTTGGACTATAACCGGGCGGCGGAGGCTCAACTCGACGCGGAGCGCACGGATGCCGCCGACATCGAGGCCCTCCTCCAGGCGGAACCGGACGTCCTAGACTTGAATCAGGCGGTGCTCTCATCCGCGTAGAGCGCCCGCACACTCCGTGTGAACGAGTAGCTGGAGGCCGAGGACAACCACGGTGCGGAGACACACGTCGACAGCTATGGCTGTTTCGCACCGGCATCCAAAGACGACAAGGTCATCTCGTTCTCCGAGCAGTGATAGTTTTTGTTTCTGTTGTTGTTTTGAGGGATATTTTGTTGTGTAAAAAACATATGTTGTTATGCAAGTCGCCTGACTTTCATCATTTGGGCCAGTCTACCATTTCAGGTGGTTGGATGAATATGCTACGTATCCTAACCCTTCCGCCTCATGTCTTCTTCTTCCCCAATAGACCACTGCACGGGCCGTACGGATCCTCCCCAACATGCGGTTGGATAAACATACTATATGAATGAAAATTATGTGTCAGCGGTAGGATGGCTGAGTTTGGTTTGATCACATGCGTAGCACGTGTTAGTGAGGGTGCGTTCCCTTGGTTGGGTTTGCGGTGTGCAGGAGTGACTGTGTGAGGGTGCGGTGCGACCGCGGCGTGCAGGAGCGACTGTGTGAGGGTGCGGTGCGACCGCGACAGCCGTGCGCAAGTGTACCTCCTTTTCATTTTGAAAACTTTAGGCAAGCTTGGCAAAAATGTGTGGCGAAGTATGGCAATGCAAGGCCTAGACCCAAACGGATACAAGTACGTACGTACTAGGAGTACTAGTGTTAAAAAAGAAAGGCGGGGTTTTCCTTCGTAGGATTAATCGATACAAATCCTCGTTTGACGTGTCAATTAATGCGTATTTTTTTCTCCAAAGCTCAAAGAGCTAACCATCTCACTCCTCATCGCTTGGTTAATGCAGCACCATGAAAACCAACCTTCTCACTTCTGCATGCATGCAAGGGTATATTAATGTCCTTGGTTGCTAGTACGGGGCAAATCCCATCAATTTTGCCTCGATTAGTGTTAGTGGCCTTTTGCAAATTGTAATTTTGATATACTGGCCTTGTGTACAAAAAATGGAGGTAGTAACTATTTGACTTCCTTCCCCATTGCGATGACATCGGCGATATCTCGAACATTGTGGTTTGGCGAAGTGCGTTCGACAGAGAACACCATTGAGGGAGACCACGGTAAGTCTTTCGCAAGTTCCGCCTGCAAGCCGAGAAAACCGCCTTATTTGCATCCAGGAAGTCCGTTGAACCAAAGGACGCGTAAATGTACTAGTACTACTAGTACTCCCTCCGTTTCTTTTTACTCCGCGTATAGAATTTAGTCAAAGTCAAACTACATAAAATTTGACCAAATTTATATAAAAAATATGGACATCTATAATACTAAAACTATATAGTATTAAAATACATTTCATGATGCATCTGATAATATTTATTTCATATTGTGAATGTTTATATTTTTTAATATAAAGTTAGCCAAACTTTACAAATCTTGACTTTGACCAAACCTTATATGCAGACTAAAAAGAAATGGAGGGAGTACACAATAGCGTCGTCTATCCAACATAGTGCGGTGAGGTGGTTTCTCGAAGAAGACGATCTAGAAGCGGAGTTAGCGAAGAGTGAAATGATGGTTGCTTCGTCCGTGCTTTGGGATTTGACGCCTCATTTCTTTGTGATTTGTGATAGAAGGGACAGGGGAGTAGACTCTGTGCTCTATACTGTACATGCGTCCAAGCACGGGAGAAAGAGGAGAGACGTTGCATTTTTCTATTCCTTCAATCAATCTATCAATCAGGGAGCTTCGGTTCTATCTTTTTGGCTTTGGCAGCACCGTCCACAATGGTTCCCATTGATGCCAAAAGCTATTTTCACATTTGGCTACACATTGTGGATGCCCTTAACTGTACCACTTGGTTTTGCTCCTGTGTGCTATCTATACAAATCTCAATTATATTGATCTAAAAAATTATAGAATCAAGATTAGTAAAAAGGAGGTGATTTTGCCACGCAGATGGCGGGGGAGGTTCCCTATTTTTAGAGGACGTTGGCCTGCCGGTTTGCTAACATGCGGTCCCACGTGTCAGTGCTTTACAAAGCTGATCCGCGTCCCACATGAGGCGGCACAATGACAGAAGTAACACGTGGTTAACTTGAAGAAGATGAGGGAGAAGCGGATTCAGCAACTAGTGAAATGATGGTTGCTTCATCCCTCAAACTTGTTTTTTAGCATTATTACTTTGTCCCTCCAACTTAACTGCGGGAAAGGTGCAACTTTGTGATTTGACGCCTCATTGCTCATTACTACGCCGACGCCATGACTAGGGTGCTTCACCCCTGCTGCTCTGCATTGTATTACGGTATGGCATGTGGACACGGTAGCTTGATGTCCCACATCTCGGTGAAAGGGACTTGAACATTTATGAAAGCGAGCGATCTACTCTTATGCCGGAGGAGTACACGCCACGGCGGCCTAGTGAACTGTTACTTGTACTGTATAGTGGTGTACTATAGTACTATAGTTTTGCTGTTTCGCATGATCCATCGATACAAACCCGATTAAACAGGAAAGGGCGGGATTTTTCCCGCGTGGTAGATGATACTGGCCATACATTTCAATGGCAATTTTAATGTATGGAAACTGAATAATTAACATTGTGATATCTAGTAAAACTAAAAACACATATGATTTGTTATGTTAGAGTGTAGTAGTAGTGCTGTATTGCATAGTTGTTAGATGTAACATGCGAGAACATGTAGAGATGTAGTTTTGGAGGGCCTACAGAGAGAAAAGCATAATACGGTCACCGGACTTCAAAATACGCTCATTACAGTCACTATATACATTTTGCGGTGATTATACGGTCACTTGCTCAACGTTCAACATCTGATTGCACTCTATTGACTGGCCAAATAGTCTGTGTGGGACCATGTTGACTAGTTAAATTGAACATGTTCCTTGTGGGTCCCACCTTTGAGTTCGCATAGGAAAAAGGTCAGATAAACACAAATTTACACAGGCGCGACAAGACTCCAACCCGTGCGCAGGAACCACCTGGTTGTGTATGTGTCTGTCAGGGCTTGATGTGTGCGCATGCACGTGTAGGTTGAGCATTTGAGCGTGATAGTGTGTGTTGGTCGTGTGGTGTGTGCATGCATGCGTGCATGTGTGCGTGTGAGTGTTGTGTGCGTGGATGCGTGTGTACGTGTGAGTGTTGCGTGCGCGCGTGGCTGCATGTGTTTGTGTGAGTGTTGCGTGCATGCAGTTCGTGTGCATGTGTGTGTGTGTGTGTATAATCACCACACCAGTTCCTGTGTGTTAAAACAGATGGCTCAGCATACCAATACAAGGCCACCTTGTCTGCTATGCCCGCGGTCATGACTTTGAACCACCGTCCAATATTTTTTTCCGTTTGTTTTCATTCTTACTAGCAAGATGCCCGTGCGTTGCACGTAACATCAAGATGCATTTGTATGACTAGTTTTTCTTGTGAGAGAAAAGGATGAACAAGGGAAGGCCTTATTTGCAAATGTGGAGAGGTGTGTGGGTACCTTTTTGCAAAATTGCCATAGTTTGCTTCCTATCCGTCATATATAAATCGGACAGCCTATATTGCAGTATGGCAGGCACACCATCATCATCAACTCTGTTTTTATAAGAGTGTAGAGTAGATACAAGCCGACAGGTGGGCCCAATGGTAGCGAGAGAATGTGATGCAACACTAGAGGTGCCACGTGGAGCATTTAACTGGTCAACTAGTCATGTCTTGAGCAAATACAGAGCTGTACGGAGAGCCCATGACTATATAATAACCACAAAACATAAATGGTGAACCTCATGACTGGATTTTGAAGTCCAATGTACGTATCATGCTTTCGCTTCAAATACAATGATCGTCACTGTATATATCACAAGAGAAAGATGAAACATGCATGAATGTGCTGGGGGCGTACTTTTAGAGCACCTGATGATAGTTTGTGTGCATACGTGAAAGGGGGTAGAGGGGGCGTATGCGATGGAGAGAGAGATGCTCTTCGTTTCTTTTTATTATGACTAACTTTATATACAGTATAAAAATATAAAAATTCACAGTGTGGAATAAATATCATTGTTGGCACCATGCAATGCAAATTAACGTTCATACTCCTCCATATAACTTTGTAATGTTGTATATATCTAGAAATTCTAAAATAATGTTTTGGCCACACTTTATTCAAAAGGAATGTTGTATGAGAAATAAACGTGAAGAGAGGGCTTTTTAGATCAATTGGGTACCTGATGTAACATGTGTGAATGTGTAGTTGATGTATTTGGTAGGGCCTAGAGGTATGTGTGTGTATTACATATTCGACAGAGTCATGGATAGAGGGCCCGGCGGGGGGAGGGGGTGTGGGAGAGATAGAACAAGAAATGAGAGAGGTCTAGAGAGAGAGACGAATATGATGTCACCGCGAGAGATTCCCTTGAGTGTGTATATGCAAGGCGGAAGGCACAAGGAGATTTTTTTGTGTGGTGTCTATGTTGGTATGCATGTGTGTGGGTGTGAGAAGATAATGAGACCTGGGGGCAGAGGGTGTGTCACCGCGTGAGGTCTGGTGGGCCGATATGAGGCCCTTGGTTCGGTTCCGTCCTGCACCACATTGGTTGACCCGTGACGGATTTAGGGAGACCCATGGATGACTACTCGTACAAGACAAAGATAGCAGAATCGTGAAGGACTCTGTGTCCACTGACAAAGCCGGCCAGGATTTGTAACCCTAGGTCCTCGGACTAAGGTAACCCCTTATCTCTGATATTACTATTCATCCAACCTAACTTTAAGGGGCATCCTACAGAATGCTCTGCTAGAATCATCCTCGTTGATTAGTAAGAGACGTGTGAGACAATGCGTGAGAGACAAGCCTAAAGATAATGTGCGTATAGGAGACATGTAGGCAGGTCTATGTATATAGAAAGGGTCGATGGGGATTGTGCGTGTGTATGCTTGTGAGAGCAAGAGTGCTTGTGATAAAGGTTAGTGAAAACAGTCGTAAATGGTTACAAGAGGGAGGGAGGGTTATATTGAGAACATGTATGCGAGAAAGACACCTCGGGAGAGTGTGTGTGAGCATGTGTGAGAGACCACCGATGGAGAGTGAAACTACACATAAAAGACTGATGTACACATAGATTAAAGATATAAATTGTATCCAAATATTAGGATGGGATCATGATATTTGCAATTCGTGTAAGGAACAGTCATTGATCCATCAGACATATAGATTCTATCAAATTTGAGCATGTCTATGTTATTATTCAACATAATTGGTCCACATAGTTAGTATTTTGAACTCCAGACAATGCATCGCTTTAGCAATCGAATATAAACGTGAGTATAGTTCATGTTGTGTGTGTAAAGCACATTATACATATGAAAGTTACACAATGAACATTATAAATAGCTAGCTATGAACTAGCATACATTTGAATTCAACTTAAGATGGTTAGAAAAATTCGAATTCAACATGAAGTCCATTCAATTATTTGAATTTGATATCATGGCATTTGTAAATCATACCTAAATTATGGGGGCACCAATCTTTGCTCTACTTTTGTACATAATAGCATATATAGTCGTGTACAAAATAGATTCAAATTTAGCTCCTCCATTCCAAAATAATCATAGTTGTGAGTGCATCTTGCTGGGGATATAGCTAGCAGGTATGACTCGCCCAGGAGGGGCCCGGTCAACCCCAATGGCGGGTTATGAAAAGAAGCCCAATAAACATACAAGGCGATGATTTGTTATAGGACTTGTAGTAGGCCCAAGCCCAGAGGCGGCTTAAGGCCCAGTATTGTAAACCGCCATATGTAAAGAAAGACTTGTAAAGAAAGGCATATAAAAGAAGTCACCGAGCCGGACACGTTGGATGAGCCGGCCGGGACTATGTAGGCCGCCAGGCGTTAACCCGTGTATATAAGGGGACGACCCGACGGCGGCTTAGGACAAGAAAAAAAAGATTGATAGCCAAGCAAGAGGATTCGCTCCTTGGTAATCAAAACCTGCCAATACAACATCAACTGGACTAGGCCTTGCCTTCACCGTAAGGGGCCGAACTAGTATAAACCTCTCGTGTCCTTTGTCCCGATTAACACCTTTAATCTTCCTAGTTGCGATGGCCTACGACTAAGTCCTTTCGCTAGGACATCTACAGTGACAATTCCATGATAGTTGGCGCCCACCGTGGGGCCAGCACACGGTGGATTTGAGTTCTTGAAGGGCAAATTTGAAGGGCTCAAGGGACACGCTCTTGGCCAGATGACCAAGAGTCGTCGCGGCAAACTCTACATCGACGACGAAGGCTGGGGCCCTGACGCCGGCTCAATTGAGTAAGGATACCGGGTCCCCTTCGGTGGAATCCATGTCTTCATCGGCCGGATCAGCGAGCCGGGCCCTGAGCCGGACATCTGCACCGACCTCGTCATGACGGCTCATCGTGCCAGATCTGCCCGGGCTCAACCCGCCATGAGGCGTGCCTTCGTGGGTTGCATCCATGGAAGGGAATTTTCAGAAGGATCGGTGGATGGTGGTGAGACGGCCGTTTGTTCTGATGGTGAGTCGTCCACGGGCGAAACAGATTCTTTGTATCAGTTACAAGACGGCGGGCTCGGGGGCTGTTCCGATGACAGCAGTATTCCGGACCCCACCGAGCCTCCGAATCGAGCTTGAGTCTTCATGGCTGGCACTCAACCTGGTCAGAATTCTACGGCTGCGGCAAGCATAATCACTGGGTTAGCAGCGGCCGGGTCAGGGGACCCTGTGCACCCGCCAGCTCAGGTATTAATGTACCTCATGGATAGGATGATGGCCCTGTTGACTGTGGTGGTTGAGCCGGCGGATAAGGCTCAGCATGACGCAAAAGTAGCACAGCTACGCGGAGAGGTAGCACAGGCCAAGGAAAATTTAGCTGCGGAAGACGTCAGGATGACCGCGGAACTGGCGGCTCTGGATGCGCGTGCTCAGCAGCTTCAAGCGAAGACTTTCCGGCTCTCGGTGGATCCGAACGCGTCAAACGAGGTCATGAGGAGAAGGCACTAGAAAACTCAGTCACGTCTGCCTCTGACTTGCGATCCTAGGAACCTTTTCCACACACCCGGGGTCGGTCCCAGCAACCCGACGGAGGCAAACCGGATCACAACACCCGGGAAGGGGGCGCCGGTTCAACCGAGGGCCATGGAACCACCCCGTGTGAATATTGCTCCGCCTCATTACACGCCAGTACCACCGGGTCACTTCTCTAACCCTTTGGAGAATTTAATTGCTGCACAGGCTCGTCTGGCGGCTCTCCCAATGGAAGGCGACTCTCCAACGGCGATCGAAACACAAAGGGTCAGAGAACTTCTTCAGACAGCCCTGGCACAGCAAGATGCATACTCTTATAGTCGAGACAGAATCCATTCGACCCCTCGCCGAAGCCGGAGCCCGAGCTATAGCAGGCATATGGACTTAGTGGCTATGTCAAGCAATGCCCAACGCTGTAACCAGCGCAGGATGGAGCCTTTAACTTGGTGGATCAGGAGAGGATCCGTCAGGAGGCTGAGCGGGCGGTTCAACTGGCAGCTGAGCGGGCGGTTCAACTGGCAGCTGAGCAGGCGGCTCATCAGGCTTTTCCGGTTTATCCAGCAACCTCTGTTGAGGCAGGAGTGGCCACAAGAACAGGATGTGTCCCTTGCCTGGTGCTGGCTCTACGTAATGAGCGCTTGCCAAAACATTTTAAGGGGCCTCGTAAGGTGCCTAATTACATGGCCGACTTGCAGCCTAGGGCATGGATTGAAAGTTATGAGATGGCGATGGAGCTATTGGAGGTCAGTGATGCAGCAATGGCTAAATATTTCACTATGATGTTGGATGGAACAACTTGCACTTGGTTGAAAGGGTTGCTGCCCAACTCCATCGGCTCATGGGCGGAGTTAAAAGCCCGGTTCATTCAGAACTTCAAAGACACATGTAAGCAACCTATGTCAATCATGGACTTAACTAACTGTAAGCAAGAGGAAGGTGAGTCCACGACCCATTTGGTGCGCCGGGTCAAGGAGATAATACATTCATCTGATAAGATGGATGCCGGCTCTGCGGTCTTAATGTTGGAGAAAAATTGCTGTTTTGAACCTCTAAAGCAGAAGCTGGGACGGTTCAAGCGTGATTGTCATGACATGGGAGCTGTTGGCGGCTCTGGTCAAATATGCTAATTCAGATAGTACTAAGGATCCCGTGTCTGATGAAGAGAAGGCAGGGAAGGGAAAAAAGAACGGCAATGGGAAGGGTCACTAGCATAACCCGGCGAATCAAGGAGGTAATAAACGTAAGGCTGACGATTTGTGGATAACGCCAGTACACATGGCAACAACCAACGGCGCAAGGGGAGGCCACCTCCTTGGTCAGGCGGGTCAGGTCCCACTGTTGAGCAACTACTGAATGAACCCTGTCCAAGACATGGCACCCGGGAGAAGCCAGCTACCCATCTGTGGAAGGACTGTACGATCATGAAGGCGTTCAAAAATTCCAACATGTTCGATAGTGACCACAGACCTGGCGACGGTTCAGGCGGAGGCAGTTTTCATGGCCCGGGCGCCCGCTCAGGCGGAGGCGGTTTTCATGACCAGGGCCATTCGGGTAACCAAGGTGGTTATAATCTGCAATCTGGCCAAAGTAATCAGCAGCAACAACAGCAGCAGTCCGGGTATCAGAGTAACCCAAAACAGCTAAACAGTGGGCAGTGCCACGTATTTACCACTAGTTTGTGCAAGAGGGACCAGAAACATCACAAGAGGGCTGTAAACGCTATTGAGTCGGCGGTTCCACGTTATTTGAGATGGTCAAAACAACCTATAGTGTGGAGTATGGAGGATCACCCTCCCTGGGTTGATAATCCGGGTCACTTGGCTCTGGTAGTGGCGCCTCAGGTTGGTGGATATAAGTTTACTAAGGTACTCATGGACGAAGGCAGTAGCATCAACATCCTCTATTATGAGACGTTTCGTCGCATGGGGTTGACAGACAAGAGTCTTAGACAATCCAACACTGTTTTTCATGGTGTTGTACCTGGTAAGTCAGCATACCCAGTTGGTAAGATTGAGCCGGAATTAGCCTTTGTGGATGAATATGATTCTAGGGCTGACAAGTTAACTTTTGAAGTGGTTAAGATCAAAAGTCCATATCATGCCCTGTTTGGATGGCTGGCTTATGCCAAGTTCATGGCTCGGTCGTGTTATGTGTATCTGCAGCTCAAGATGCCGGGTTATAAAGGCACCATTACAGTACATGGAAGCCGTAAAATAGCCCTGGAATGTGAGGAAGGTGACGCTGCTTATGCAGAGTCTGTTTGTGCAACAGAGAAATTAAGGTTTTATAAAGATAATGTTGACCCGACAGACATGACGTCTTTGAAGAAGCCAACTACGGAGCATGAACCGGTGCTAAAATTGAAATCAGCTAATGACACCAAGATGGTTGATTTTGTGCCTAGCGACTCATCCAAACAGTTCATTATCAGTGCTAACTTGGATCCAAAATAGGAAAGCACGCTAATCGAGTTCATCCGTGAGAACCGAGACATCTTTGCATGGAAGCCTTCTGACATGTCGGGTGTCCCGAGAGAAATTGTTGAGCACACTCTCAATATCGATCCAAAATTTAAACCGGTCAAGCAGTTTCTTTGACTGTTTAACGAGGAAAGGCGCAAGGCTATTGGAGAAGAGGTGGCCCGGCTCTTGGCGGCCGGGTTCATTGTTCATGTTTTTCACCCGGAGTGGTTGGCTAACCCGGTGCTTGTGCTTAAAACGAACGGCACCTGGCGCATGTGTGTGGATTACAAAGATTTGAACAAAGCTTGTCCGGCAGACCCTTTTGCTCTCCCTCGTATTGAACATGTACGACGGGTTGTGAGCATTTGAGTTTTTTGGATGCCTATTCAGGTTATCATCAGATCAAGATGGCAGTTAAGGACCAGGAGAAGACAACTTTCATCACTCAATTTGGAGCCTTCTGCTATGTGTCTATGCCTTTTGAGCTTAAGAGTGCCCAGGCAACTTATCAACAATGTGTGCAGAATTGCCTTCACAATTAGATTGGGCGCAATGTTCATGCTTATGTGGATGATATAGTGGTGAAATCCAGAGAGAAGGAAGCCTTGGTAACTGATCTCAAGGAGACTTTGATAACCTCTGGGTCTACAAAATGATTCTTAACCTTGCTAAGTGTGTTTTTGGATTCCCAGCTGGCAAACTCTTGGGTTTTTTGGTGTCTAACAGAGGTATTGAGGCTAACCCGGAGAAAATTAAGGCAATTAGATCTTTGGCTAAACTGGCATGCATCAATGACGTTCAGCGGTTGGCGGGTCGCGTCGCAGCCTTAAGCTGGTTCATAAGCCGATTAGGGGAGAAGGCGATGCCTTTGTATCAAATGATGAAGAAGGCGGGTGACTTTGTCTGGAGTGACGCTGCTAACTCTGCTTTTGAGGATCTAAAGAAACAGCTCGCTGAGCCGCCGATTATTGCTGCTCCGGTTGAGAAAGAGCCGTTGTTGTTGTATGTGGCTGCTAACTCACATGCTTTCAGTGTGCCCATTGTTGTGGAGCGCAAGGAGGTTGGCAAGGAACATCCGGTCCAACGGCCGGTTTACTACGTCAGTGTGGTGCTCATTGAATCTAAACATAGATATCCGCATTGGCAAAAGCTTGTTTATGGGGTGTTCATGGCAAGCCAGAAGCTCAAGCATTACTTTCAGGGTCACCCAATCACTGTGGTTAGCTCTGCCCCTCTAGGAGACATTATTCAAAATAGAGAAGCCACAACACGAGTCGCCAAGTGGGCTATTGAACTTGGGCCTCATGGTTTGAATTATGTGCCACGTACTGCAATCAAATCTCAAGCGCTGGTTGACTTCATTAAAGACTGGACAGAGTTGCAGATGCAAGAGGAGAAACTAGACAACACATATTGGATGGTTCATTTTGATGGGTCCAGACAATTGGAAGGCTCGGAGGCTGGAGTTGTTTTAACTTCTCCTCGAGGTGACAAGTTTTGTTATGTGTTGCGATTGATGTTTCCTTGTACAAACAACGCAGCAGAATATGAAGCCTTGCTCCATGGTCTTCGAATGGCTAAAGAGATGAGTCTGAGCTGGGTACGGTGCCTTGGTGACTCAGATTTAGTGGCTCAGCAGGTGTCAGGCAAGTGGGATTCCAAGGATCCTCTCATGGCGGCTTATCGCCGCGAGGTCGATGCTATTGCGGGGCATTTTAAGGGTTATCAAGTGGAACACATTAACCATAGAAAGAATGAAGCAGCTGATGCCTTAAGCCGGTTGGGATCTCAGCATAAGTCGGTGCCACCTAACACCTTTTTAGATGTTTTACATAACCCATCCATTAAGTTGCCTACAGAGGAAGATTTGGCCATTCCTGACCCGGAGGCATAGTTGGCGGCGGCTCTTCATGTCATTCCAGATTGGACAATACCATTCTTGGCTTACATGACTCGGGGGCGAGTTACCAGAGGACGATACCCTGGCCCGACAGATAACCCGGCGGTCCAAGTCAATGACAATTTCTGACGGTGTGTTGTATCATCGCAGCGTCACTGGAGCGTTTCAACGTTGTGTTTCTCCTGAAGAAGGTCAAGAAATTCTTCGTGAGATCCATGAAGGGGATTGTGGTCATCACGCCGGGTCAAAGTTTCTTGTCGCCAAAGCTTTTCGTCATGGTTTTTACTGGCTAACGGCTCACGTTGATGCGGAGGAGCTGGTCAGTAGGTGTGATGGATGTCAAAAATTTGCACGACGAGCGCACGTGCCGGCTCAAGAGTTGCGGATGATTCCAATCACTTGGGCGTTTGTAGTCTGGGGGCTTGACATGGTTGGACCTTTCAAAAAGTCTAAAGAAAAAAAGACACATCTTTTGGTGGCAGTTGACAAATTCACAAAATGGGTTGAGGCGGAGCCAGTGAGCAAGTGTGATGCAGCCACGGCGGTTCAGTTCATGAAAAAGGTGATTTTCCGCTTTGGTTTTCCACACAACATTATAACTGACAATGGCACCAATTTGCCCCAAGGTGCTATGGAGGATTTTTGTCAACGTGAGCATATCCGGCTTGACGTTTCTTCAGTAGCTCACCCCCAATCTAATGGTCAAGCTGAGAGAGAAAATCAAGAAATCTTAAAAGGTCTCAAGCCCCGGCTCATGGTTCCCTTACAACAGACGCCGGGTTGTTGGGTACAGGAATTACCCTCGGTGCTGTGGAGTATCAATACCACTCCTAACAGGTCTACAGGTTATACACCTTTCTTCATGGTTTATGGAGCAGAAGAAGTGCTGCCTAGTGACATTCGTCATGATTCACCTCGCATGGCGGCTTACGTTGAAGCTGGTAATGAACAAGCCCGGCAGGATGCACTTGACTTATTAGATGAGGAGAGAGATTTGGCGGCGGCTCGATCAGCAATTTATCAACAGGACCTGCGCCGTTATCATAGCCACCGGGTTAAGTCCAGGACCTTTCAAGAAGGTGACCTGGTGCTCCAACTCATCCAGGATCTGTCTGATGCACACAAATTATCCCCGCTTTGGGAATGACCCTTTGTGGTCAGCAAGAACTTAAACAACGGGTCATATTACCTCATTGACGTTCGAACGCATAAAGACTCACGTAAGTCGGAGGAGGAGACCCGCCGGCCGTGGAACATTGCTTAGCTTCGGCCATACTATAATTAAGCCACCGGCTCTCATCATGTACATACTTTGACATTGTATATATTATGATAAGTAATAAAATAGGACCTCTATCCTTTTCCATTTCAATGATCATATATCTATATTATTTTCATTATTTGAAAAGACGAATAGGGGGCTGATCGTATCCGAATCTAGCTTAACCCTTTTGGCCCGGCTCATGATCATATTCGAATCTAGATGTAAATCTCATGGTCATTTGGGGGCTTCCTGTTCAAACATAGGTCGTATTCGAACCAAAGAGAACATAGCTGTCGTAACCCTCTTGATCGGCTCAAAGCTAAACTCACTAGGGGGCTTCTTGATCATATCCGAATCATAGCTTAACCCCTTTTGGGTCCGACTTGGATCGTATTCGAATCAGGGTCGTTAAAAACCTCTCAAAGTCATTTGGGGGCTTCATGTTCAAACATAAGTCGTATTCAAACCAAAGAGAACATAGCTGTCGGTACCCTCTTCATCGGCGCAACACCAAAGCCACTAGGGGCTATATGATTGTATTCGAATCTTAGCTTAACCCCTTTGGTCCGGTTTACTGATCGTATCGAATCAGAAGCCTCCAGTTTTTATTCAAATATTTTGATTGTCTGAAGCCTAGTGTTTTTTATCATCTCAAATTTAACTGTCAGTATGGTTTCAAATTAAACCAGCTCGGTTAATTTACAATGAGTTGCCAAGGCATAACAGTCGTCAGACATATGGAAGTATTGACTTCTACAAGAGATTGTGTTATCAACCTCATCATTCGGGGCATGTAAACTGGCAGTCCAGGTTCAAAGAACACAGGTATGACAGTGTCATTCATGAACAAGTTTCTCTATGTTTTTTCGTTAATGAAAGGTTTTTTCATCCTTGTTTATCTTACATCTGGTTCTGTTTTTTCCATTATGATAATTTCATAAGTCATATATCGGGTGTTTTTGACCCGTCCGGTGCTAAACGGCCAGGACAACTTTTTCATCTTTTACAGGAATAGAGTTAAAACATTACAGATGTGACCATGGATATAATGCATATATTGACATCATGGGTAAAGAGTCATATGCACCATCTTATGCACGATGGCATAGGCAAAATATGCAGTTTTTAAACTAACCTATTACAAGGCATTGAGAGCACAAAAGGTTAGACTGTTTTTCCCCTCCTAAGGAGGTTTTAAGCTAAAAGCTAGATTGTTCAGATGGTTATGACTCCCCCCTGGACGGCTCACCTCCCTCCACTGGTTGGAAGCTGGGATTGGACTAGTCAAAACCATTCAGGGCAATGAACTCAGCCTCATCGTCAATTAGGCCGGTCGGGCCAATTTCCGAGGCAAAAGTGTGTTGACGAACCGGCGGGATAAGATCCGTCACTTTATAAGAGGGAGTCACCATCTTCTTATTCTCCATATCAAAACCCGATTGATATTTGTCAATGTTGGTCTCCTCTCCAAGAATGTTAGCTTGAGGACGAACTCCATTCACGCAGGCAATAAAGTCATCTTGCTCAAATTGAGTCCCGTCTTCCTTCACGGTAGGGTACCCCTTAGCCACATCCATCGGGTCTAGATCCGGCACCCAGGCTTTGGAGCGGCTCAGGGCAGTCAGGGCTCCGGCTCTGGCACAGGATTGTTTGACCTCTTGAAACCTGGCGGGTAAGATCGATAACTTCTTCAAAACATCACTTAGGCGGTTTGGTCCTTGGTTGGCAGGGGAGATAGTAGCAAGTGCTCGTTGAGCGCCAGTATACAATTGCTCCACCAAGGTATAAACCGCCTTCAGTTTTGTCACACTGTCTTGGCTCAGATTTCTGCTTCGTGGACCTGTGAGTGTGTTTTAACAAAGGCTCAGCAGGCGGCTCATATTCCTGGTCAAAATAAAGTGTAAGTGATTAATACAAATGACTTACCGAAGATGGCCGAGACTATTTGAGACACACGGGTTTTTAAGCTGGTGAGCTCCGTGGTAACCTCCTCAAGAGCCGCCTCTGCTGGCTCGGCACGTTGTATCAGCAAGGTCTTCTCAACGCCCAGGATTTCTTCTTCTCAGTCAAACTGGTCTTCAATTTTTCAGTCTCAGAGAGACTCAATTGAAGTTTGGAATTAGCAGTCTTTATCTCTATTTCCTGATCCGCCTGCCGGGTCTTTGCATCCATTAATTGAGAACCCAATTCAATTAGGGCAGTCTACAAGCATGCACACGTGTGTCAAAAGTTATCTAAAGGTTATAATGATTGAAGTCCCAAGTACTTTGCAAACGGAATACCACTTGGCACTTGGGGGCTAATGTCTGCCAAAGCAATTTTTATGCAACATGACTCTTCTATGTTTCAAGTCCCAAGTGTTTTACAAAGTAACAACGCTTGGCACTTGGGGGCTAATGCATGACATTCAGAAAGTTTTTAAGTTGAGCCGGATCATACTAATTTGGACTGAGTTAAGACAGTTAAGAAGTTAAGTACCGGTTCATTTATGATAAATTGAGCCGACCCTTGGGGACTACATGTGAAAGTTTATACTAATCTGTTGGACTTAGGAAAAATCTAGACAAGGTATCAACTTATATCACAAGTCTACAGATCATTCAGGCTCATCATAATCTAAAGACTTGGGGGCTGGCAGAGTATATGTAAATCGGAGTACATACCTCATATTTTAGTTGCAATTGCTTGACCATCTCAATTTCTGACTCACGGCTGGAATGCGGATGACTAAGATAGCCGGACAGTATGTCACTAGCATTCAGATGAGTGTAGTGAGAGATATCAAACTGTACTTTCTGCCTTTCTAAGGCCTCCTGTTTGGCAGAATGCCTGGCCAGCACAGTCGGATTACCCGACACAACAAATATGCTACCAATGATCAGAACGTCATGGTCAGAAGACGCTGGCGGGTTAGCTGAACCAGATGGTCGGACAGTGGAGGGATCAACAATGGTTTCATCAGCTAACGGCTCGGGTGGGTCCAATTGAGCATGGATAGCCAAATCTTCTGGCACTTCTGGTTGAGCGGGAGGAGTTGATGTTGCCGGTTCAGGTGCAGGATTTCTCGGGTCTTCTGCCGGTTTAATAAACTTAGCTTTCTTGGACTTCGCTTGACCACTAAGAAAGATTTTTTATGAGACAGTTAGTATAATGATGCAGTTTTAAAGAGGCAGATGAAGGACGATTTTCCTTACCCAGGGGCAGTCTTGAAAGCCGGAAATTGAGTCTGAGATGAGTCTCCAGAAGAGCGAGAAACCTCCTGTAAAAGTAAAATAAAATTAAATCATAAGAGGAAATAGATTCACGGATAAAAACAAAGGACAAAGGTGAAAGAAACCTCATTCTGTCGTTTTCGAGAAGTTTTTTGGAAGTCAGAAGGCGGTTCACCATCATCATTAGTCCAGGCCTGACGGCGGCTCTCATGTTGCTGCTTTTTCAAAAGAAAATGAGGGTCCAAATAAGCCAAAGGGTGCGAAAACCTTACTTTCCGGGTTACCATTCGAAGTTTCTATCTTGACAAAGGGGCTGAGTCAGAGGAGATAGTTACCCCTTCTTCCACGGCCTGGCTGGCCCCCGTGTCGTCCTGGCAATAGTCAGTGTCAATAAGATAGTTGAAAAATTGACCAAGGGAGTCAAGGGCTACCTCCGACTCAGAAACATCATCCAGCGGGAACATGTCAGATGCAGTGTTCTTCTTCTTGGGCTTCCGGGTCATTTTCCTAGCGGCTATGGCAGCGGCTCTAGCCTTCTTGGCAGCTTCAGGATCATACTTGGCCTTCCAGAAGTTAGACTTGGCCTGTAAACAAATAAGCAGGTTAAAAGGACATGCAAGTATTTAAACTACTTAGGAAAACACAAAAAGTGAAAGAGGTCAGGGGTTTTCACCTCTGGTGCCGGGTTAAGTTTGCAGAAGGGGTTTAATCCAACCTTACTGCAGTCCTCGTATTTGTCGTTCACGAGGATGGTTGACATTGCGACAATGTCTTCTTCAGTCAATTGAACAGAGCAATAACGCAGAGTCATTTGGGCCTCCGCCATACTCATACATTAACTTGGATCAGCGGCTTAGGGGGATGACCCACCATGCGACCTAGCAATGGGTCAGGTCAACTCTAGTTAAACCATTCCCCAATAAAGCTTGAATCCTTTTAACAGATGGAATAAGCTTCTTGCGTTCAGCAGCGGTAAGCTTATCAGGAAGCACAAACTTGGAATCCAGACGCTCCGCGCGATAACCCGTCAATGGTTTTTCATTGGCTGGTGACGTATCTTGGCAGTAGAACCAGGTCTGATTCCAATCTTTGGGATGGCTCGGTAAGACTATTAAGGGAAAGACGGCGCCCTATCGGTGGTGAATTGAGATTCCACCAAGATCCAAACTAAGGTCGTTGGTGCATTCATTTTGGCGGTTCAAGTAAAAGTATTCTCTGAAGAGTTCCACAGTCGGTTCTTCTTGAAGATATACCTCGCAAAGAACTTGAAAATTGCAGATATTGGAGATGGGTTGGGTCCAATGTCTTGTGGGCAAAGCTTGAAAAAATGCAGAACATCTCGGAAGAACTTTGAGACGGGTGGAGAGAAGCCCCGGTTCATGTGATTGGTGAAAATGATAACTCCACCATCTTTGGGCTGAGGCCATTCTTCGTCCGGGTCAGGTGCACGATAAGACATAACATTTTTCTCTGGCAAAAACCCTATGGTGACAAATTCCTTCAAGGTATCCTCAGTAACTGTGGAAGGGACCCATTTGCAGACAGCTGGCGTTTTTGACGGCATGATGAGCAAAGGACAAACTGGAAAAGAAAGTAATGTGCCGGTTCAATTCAATGGTGAAATTAAAAGTTAAATGATGATGGTACAAATGGGTAATGGTGGCTTAAGTAAGGTCTAATGACATATAAAGGAAAAGTGAGCCGGCATGATAAGCCGCCATGACTAAAGACATTTGAAGGAAGCCAGAAACAAAATTGGCTAAGTGTTGAGACAAACAAGTTTCCCAAGCTATTGTTATTATTCTGGATAAAATAGGTCAGAAAAGAAAATTAAATTTAGGCCTAAAAAACGAGCGCGGAGGAGTTTATCAGCTCTAAGAAGGTATCTGTACAAAGGAAAGGGATCTACTAGCATCTAAAATGGGTGTAAAACAACTACCGCATAAGTTATACATTTCTTCTAGATCAAAAGAGGGTATGGAGAAGAAACTACAAGAAGGTCTGTGATGAACGGCGAAGAACATCGACGAACTCACAACCCTAATACAGATCTAAGGGCGCAGAAAGGTAGGAACTTACGAGTGCAGATCTACTGCAAAGGGTCGCCGCGGTTCTCTGGACGAGCTCAGGGTGATGCAGCGGCTGACGTTGAGGGCGACGGTGAGCGTTATGGCGGCAGCGGAGCTTGAAAGGCAGAGAGGTGGCGAGAAGATGGAAGGAAGAAGAAGAAAGAGAAGGACTGGCCGGGCCTATTTAGAAGGGGATAGGTGAACAGGCAGGCGCGAAAATTGAGGAAGACCAAAATAATGATTATCCAGCTAAACAGACGCATAGGCTGAAGAAGGAATCATCATTTCTGCACCTAATCAAACCGAAGACACTGCTCACCCTGAAATCAATGCTGAAGATGAAGACAGTGATCAGCAAGAGCAAAATCTTCGTCCAGTTCATCCTCATATTGCAAATGAAGTACCGATTGAGAAGATAATTAATAACATCAATGCACTTGGTCCACTCACTCGTTCAAGAGAAACACAGCTAGCAAATTTCTGTGGGCACTTTGCATTTGTTTCTATATCTGAACCCAAGAAAGTTGATGAAGCCTTCATGGAACCTGAATGGATTCAAGCTATGCAATAAGAGCTTCAACACTTCGAGCTGAACAATGTTTGGGAACTAGTAAAGCATCCTAATCCTCACAAGCACAATATCATAGGCACCAAATGGATCTATCGCAACAAACAAGATGAGCATGGTCAAGTCGTCAGAAACAAGGCTCGTCTCGTTGCTCAAGGTTACACTCAAGTATAAGGGATTGACTTCGATGAAACATTTGCTCCAGTGTATAGGCTTGAAGCCCTTCGCATACTGCTAGCCTATGCCAACCATCACAACATCCTTCTGTATCAAATGGATGTAAAGAGTGCCTTTCTCAATGGCAAAATTGAAGAAGCGTATGTTGCACAACCACCTGGTTTTGAATACCCAAAGCATCCTGACATGGTATATGTCGTGGAATTGTCACGGCTGATGTCCTAGTGTGAGGACTTAGTCGTGGAGCCATCGCGTTGAGGTTAGCTTAAAGGGGTTAATCAGGACAAATGACACGGGGAGTTTATACTGGTTCGGCCCCTTACGATGAAGGTAAAAGCCTAGTCCAGTTTGTGGTTGGTATTTCTACTGTTTCGATGAGCAGGGAGCAAATATGCTTTACCCAGCTCTCGATCTGTTCTTTCTTTCCCTAAGCTGCCGCTAGGTCGTCCCCTTATATGCACGGGTAGACGCCCTATGGCCCATAGAGTCCCGGCCGGCTTATACAATGCATCCGGCTCGGTGACCTTTTACACATGCCTTATAATACAAGTTTACATATATGGCAGTTCATACTCGTGGGCTTTAAGCCGCCTTTGGGTCTGGGCCCTCTACTAAGCCTATCTATGAATCGCCATGTGACCTTGGGCTTCATTGTGATGAATCTTCATAAGGTTGACCCGGCCCCTCCTGGGCGGGTCATACCTAATAGTCATATCCCCAACATTAGGCCCCAGGTTGACTTGGACTCGTTCATGTCAACCTTCAAGACTTAGAAAAATCCTTTCATTCCCGCTGCGAAAACCTTGTAACCCGCCATGACGTCCTCTCCTAGATTTCGGAAACCCGGGCCAATGTCATCTTAACGGATATTTATCTTAATGTCTTCCCGAAAATCGAGGCGTCCAATTAGCTGGATAACTATCATTTGGCCTCCTCGTCTTTCACGCCTGCATGTTTCTGTCTCCTGATAAATAGGACCCGAAAGCCATCTTCCATTCTTCTCTGTCTCCTTCCTTCCTCACAACATGCCGTCCCTGTACGAACCCTGTCGCCATCGACCTCCATCCTCGTCCTCGACTCCGGCCGCTGCATCGCCCTGAGAAGACCAGAGAACGGCGGTGCAACTCCCCTGCTCTTACAGCTCCAGTAAGTCTTCCTCTGTTCATAACTAATCTGCCATTAGGGTTTCATCGGTGTTCTTCGGTGTTCATCCGCGTTCATCATCAGCCTTCTTTTCCTCTATTTAGATCAAGGTATTAGGTCCAAAAGATATGGAAAGCTTGCACGGTGGTAGTTTTTAGCACTTGTTTTAATACTAGACTGCGTCCCCACCGTGATAGATCTCTTCCAGGCCTTCTCTGTTTTTCCACCGTCGCCTTTTATAGACGAATTTATCCCTGTTTCTGAATAGCGGTAGATCCAAATTTGTTACCTCCATCTGTGGAACTTGTTTGTCTCAGTACTTAGCCAATTTTGTTTTTGGTCATTCTTGAATATCTTGGTCATGGCGGCTTACTCCGCCGGCTTACCTGTACCTCATATATCATTAGCCCTCGCTCAAAACGCTATTATAAACATGCTCTGTAGTTGTTGATTTTCAATCCCACCAACTAACTTGATCCGACAAATTATTTCTTTTTAGATCATCCTTTCATCATGCTTCCAAAGACGATGACCACTTGCAACTGGATCCCTTCCACAATCACCGAAAGTACTTTGAAAGACTTTGTCACTGTTGGATACTTAACGGAAAAAGTGTCATGTCTTACCGTGCTCCTGACCTGGCTGAAGTGAAACCTCAGCCGAAGGACGGTGAAATTATTGTTTTCACTGATCACATGAACCGGGGCTTCTCACCACCTGGCTCAAAATTCTTTAGAGATGTTCTGCATTTGTCAAGCTTCACCGCAAGATATCGGACCCAATTCCATACAAAATATCTGCAACTTCCAAGTTTTCTGTGAGGTTTATCTTCAAGAAGAACCTACCACGGAGCTTTTCAGAGAATATTTCTATCTGAACCGCCAGAACAAATACACCAACGATCCTAGATTAGAACTTGGCAGGATTTCAATTCAACGCAGACGGGATGCCATCTTCCCTTTTGTAGTTCTGCCAAGCCATCCTAAAGACTGGAATCAAACATGGTTTTATTGCAAGGATTCCTCACCGTCTGATGAAAATCCAATGTCGGGTTACCGTGCTGAACGTCTTGACGCCAAGTATCAACTTCCCCATAAGCCTTCTGCCACTGAACGCAAGAAACTTGTCCCCACAATCAAAAACGTTCAAGCCTTACTTGGAAATGGCTTAACTGGAGTTGACTTGATCCGTTGTTGGGTCGCATGAAGGATCATCCCTCTAAGTCGTCGATCCGGCTTGATGTGTAACTACACTGGAGGAACAGATGATCCATTACGTCATAGTTCCCTGCGTCTGATCGAAGAAGCCATTATGGAAATGGCAACCACTCTTGTCAATAGCAAGTATGAAGAATGTAGCATAGTGGGGTTAAATCTTTTCTGCAAGCTTAACCCGGTGCCAGAGGTAAATCCTTTGACTTCTTTTTCTTCAGCAGTTTAAATATTTGCATGAATTTCAACATGCTACCCTGCCACAGGCTAAATCTGACTCTTGGAAAGTCAAGTATGACCATGAGGCTGCCAAGAAAGCTAGATCTGCTGCGATAGCCGCCAAGAAAACCGTCAGAAATTCAAAGAAGAAGAAGCCAACTGCCTCCAAGTTACTCAAGCTGGATGACACCTCTGAGCCAGAGGTAGCCCTTGACTCTCTTGGTCTGCCTTTTAACCACCTTATTGACACTGACTATTGCCAGGATGACACGGGGGCCAGCCAGGTAGTTAAAGAAGAGGTAAATATCATTTCCTCCGACTTAGAACCTTTACCAAGGCAGAAACTTCGGCGAGTAACCCGGAAAGTAAAGTTTTCACACCCTTTGGCTTATTTAGATCCTCATTTTCTTTTGAAACGACAACAACATGAGAGCCGCCGACAAACCCGGTCTGGTGGAGATGACGATTTACCCTTCGACTTACCAAAGACTCCTCGGAAAAGCCCAAATGAGGTTCTTTTTGACCTTCAACCCTTGTATTTGTTCAATGAATTACTTTCATTACCCACTTTCAATTCTATCTTTGCAGGAGATTTCCCGACCCTCCTCTGGCGATTCATCACAAACTCAACTGCCGGCTTTCAAAACCGCCCCCGGGTAAAGATAACTACCCTTCTTGTATATCTTTACATATACATCATTATACTAACTTTTTTAAATCCTTTTTTAGTGGTCAAGCAAAGCCCAAGAAAGCAAAGGTGACTAAGCTGGCTGAGAATCCAAAAACCACTAAACTGGAGTAGCCAAACCTTGTACCAGAACATCCTGAGGAACCAGAACAGTCAACTTTTGTGCCAGAACACGCTGAACAACCAGAGGACCGTGCTTTCAACGTTCAACCGGATGTGCCTGAACCATCTGCGGACGAAACTGCTATCGATCCATCAAGTGTTGAGTCGTCCAGCTCAGCTAACCCGCCAGAGAAACACAGTGATGATGTTTTAATCACTGGTACCCGATTTGTTGAACCGGGGAACCCAACTGTTCTGGCCCGACACTCCGCTAAACAAGAAGGTATGGAAAGGCAAAGGGTGAGGTTTGATGTCTCCCACTATGCTCACCTGAGTATTAGTGAAGTCTTATCTGGTTATCTCAGTCAAGTGCACTCTAGCCGCGATTCAGAAATTGAGATGCTCGAGCAGATGCACCAAAAATATGAGGTACGTTCTCTGGCTTATATAAGTTATATACCCTGCTAGGCTCCAAGTCTACTGATTATGAAAATATTGAGTGATCTAT
Source organism: Triticum urartu (assembly GCF_003073215.2). NCBI lineage: Eukaryota > Viridiplantae > Streptophyta > Magnoliopsida > Poales > Poaceae > Triticum > Triticum urartu. The sequence goes on along the minus strand of NC_053027.1, from coordinate 355,564,471 downwards.
AGACTTAGAATATCTTTAGAAATCCCTGTATTAGACTCCCTCCAAATCCGGTTTGCTACTAAAATGGATGCTTATAGTATTTCAATTTGCACGTGTAGCCCGCAAGGGCCAGTTTAACCAGTATGAATGAGCCGGTCCTAGTAATTACTTCATAGAACTGAACCGTATAGCTCTCATGAGCCAGCTGAGACTGTTGACAGCTTATCCGGCTTATTTGTAGAAAAAAAGTCAAGCAATATGCATTAGCCCCCAAGTGCCGAGTGTTGTTTCCTATAAAACACTTGGGACTTTTTTAAAAAGAGATGTTCTCTTTGAAAAATTTGCGTTGGTAGACATTAGCCCCCAAGTGCCAAGTGTTTATAGCTTGCAAAGCACTTGGGACTTGTCTTTTGTAACCAGTCATGAAACTGAACAATGTTATGCTGTATACAGGCTGCAACTGCAGAACTGGAATCCCAACTGTCTGAGGGCAAGACCCGGCTGGCAACTTAAGAGATAGAGACAAAGAAAGCTGAATCCAAATTCCAGTTGAGTGTGTCTGAGGCGAAAAGCTGAAGACCTGCTTCACGGCGGAGAAAGAGGCTTGGGCCAATGAAAAGACTTCCTTGACGCAGCGCGCTGAGAAGGCTGAGGCGGCTCTGGAAGAGGTTACCACTAAACTCACCAGTTTAAAAAACCGTGTGTCTCAGATGGTTTCTGCAATCTTCGGTAAATCACCTTGTTACATACTTCAAATTGAGTATTTTCCATTATAAACCGCTACTTAATTCATCGTGTAATCTTTACAGGTCCCAGGAGCAGTAATCTGAGCCGAGATACCATAGTAAAGCTAAAGGCGGTTTACACTCTGGTTGAATAGCCGTACACCGGAGCCCAACAGACTGTTGCCACCATCTCCGCCGTGAATCAAGGGCCGACTTTATTAAGTGATATCTTGAAGAAGATGTCTATCTTGCCCGCTCGATTTCAAGAAATCAAACGATCATGCACGAGAGCCGGAGCTGTAACCGCTTTAAGCCATGCTAAAGCGTGGGTGCAGAATTAGACCCAGCGGATGTAGCAACAGGGTATCCCAGCCTCAAAGAAGATGGAACACCGTTTGATCAAGAAGATTTTGCTGCTTGTGTTAAGGAAATTCGTCCTCATGCTACCTTCATTGGTGAGGAAACCAACCTCAGCAAGTATCAGCCGGGTTTTGATGCAGATAATAAGAAGATGGCGACTCCTTCATATAAAGTGATGGACTTAATCCCACCAATCTGTAAGCACACTTTTGCCCCTGAGATTGACTCGTCTGGTCTGATTGATGATGAAGCTGAATTTTTCACCCTTCATGGCTTTGACTGGTCCAAACCCAACTTCCAGACGGTGGAAGACGACGAACTGGCAAGGGGTGAAGCGCAACCATCCAGTCAGCCAGGTCAGGTTTCATGAGCCGGGGCTGGCTTATCAGCTGCTATTTGTGAGACTTTAAAAATAGTTATCTTTTAGGCTCGAAATGCCTTGTAATAGGCTAGCTTCAAACTTTTTGCTTTGCTATGCCCTCATGAACACTTGGCTGTTTTATGATACTTCTTTATCCGTCATGTGAGAGTACGCAATGTATGCCTGATGATATTATCCATCCTGAAGCTGTTCCTTCATACAATAGACAAAAAATGTCCTGCCGGTTTAAAATGTCCTGGCGGTTTACCGCTGGATGGATTATACTGCCCCAACATGAATTTATCATGGTTTATAACCAAAGCTAGTGGAAATAATAATCATTAAACAGATATCATACCCATGCTAGTTGATCACATTGTTGGTTGACCAAACAAGTATAGTGAGGGTAATAACCCACAACTGGAACCATGATAACTATCAGATGTTGCGGGTTTATGAATAAAACTGGACCGGGCTTTGTTAAAAAAACACCGGATATTATACTGGCAACTTATAGTCAAAACCAAGCCGGTTTAATGAACACCGGTGCATTAGAATCATAAAGTATGATAAGTTGTATTAAATAAACCCAAAAAATCAAGAGGTTTTGAATTGTCATAACTGTGGCATTGCGCCGATCAAGAGAGTTTAAGCTATGGTTCGGATACGACCAAAGCCCCCAAGTGATCATCCTGGTGGCCTTACGCTTATCAAGAGGGTATAAGCTTTGGTTTGGATACAACCAAGCCCCCAAGTGATTTCCCTGGTTGTCTTACGCCTATCAAAAGGGTTTAAGCTATGGTTCGAATACGACCAAGCCCCCAAGTGATTTCCCTGGTGGCCTTACGCCTATCAAGAGGGTTTATGCTATGGTTCGAATATGACCCAGCCCCCAAGTGATTTCCCTGGTGCCCTTACGCCTATCAAGAGGGTTTAAGCTACGGTTCAAATATGACCAAACCCCCAAGTGATATTTTGGGTTGTGCCCAAGGGGTACCTATGTTTGAGCTATGCTTTTACAACAGACTCTCTTTGGTCCCTTTAACCTGGGTAGGAAACCCCCAAGTATATATATATGTGTGTGTGTGTATATATATATGTATATGTATATATATATATATCCGGTTCAAAGGGTAATCATAACTTCATGCGTAAGCCGGAAGCCCCCAGTAACCAAAAACTCATTTATGAGAAAGATAGAGGCCCTTTTTTAGCAGGGATGCCGGTTTATTATATCAATCATAATATATGCATTGTCTAGATATGCACATAAGCAGAGTTTGTGGTTCAAGTATAGTACGGCCTAAGCTGAGCAATATTCCAGGGCCAGCGGGTCTCCTCCTCCGACATGCGTGAGTCCTTGTGGTCTCGGACAACGATAAGGTAAGATGACCCATTCTTTAGATTCTTGCTGACCACAAAGGGTCCTTCCCAAGGTGGGGATAACTTGTGCATATCAGTCTGATATTGGATAAGCTGGAGCACCAGGTTGCCTTCTTGAAAAGTTCTGGTTTTAACCCGGCAGCTGTGATAACGGCGCAGATCTTGCTGGTAAATCACCGAACGAGCTGCCTCTATGTCCCGCTCTTCATCCAATAGATCAAGTGCTTCTTGACGTGCTCTTTCATTGTATGCTTCCACATAAGCCGCCACCCGAGTCGAGTCATAACGGATGTCACTAGGGAGAACCGCCTTTGCTCCGTAAACCATGAAGAAAGGTGTATATCCTGTGGATCTATTTGGGTGGTGTTGATGCTCCATAGCACTGAAGGCAACTCTTCCACCCAACAACCCGGCGTCCTCTGCAAGGGAACCATAAGCCGGGGTTTAATACCCTTCAAGACCTCTTGGTTTGCCCGTTTAGCTTGACCATTGGATTGGGGTGATCCACTGATGACATATCAAGCCGGATATGCTCACGTTGATAGAATTCTTCCATGGCACCCTTAGACAGATTAGTGCCATTCTCTATTATAGTGTTGTGTGGAAAGCCAAAACGGAAGATCACCTTGTTCATGAACTGAACCGCCATTGCTGCATCACACTTACTGACCGGCTCTGCCTCTACCCACTTAGTGAACTTATCAACCACCACCAAAAGGTAAGTCTTCTTATCCTTGGATCATTTGAAAGGCCCAACCATATCGAGCCCCCAAACTGCAAATGGCCAAGTAATTGGAATCATCCTCAACTCTTGAGCCGACACATGGGCACGTCATGCAAATTTCTGACATCCATCACACCTGTTGACGAGGTCCTCTGCATTAGCATGAGCTGTTAGCCAATAAAACCCATGACGGAAAGCTTTGGCCACAACGGACTTTGAACTGGCATGATGACCACAATCTCCTTCATGAATTTCTCGTAAGATCTCATAGCCTTCTTCTGGAGACACACAACATTGAAACGCCCCTGTGACACTGCGATGATGTAACTCTACATTAGCAATCGACATTGACTTAGACCGTCGGGTTATCTGCCTTGCTAAGGTTTCATCTTCAGGTAACTCACCCCGGGTCATATAGGCCAAATAAGGGACTGTCCAATCTAGGATTACATGAGGAGCCGCCACCAACTGAGCCTCCGGGTCAGGAATAGCCAAATCCTCCTCTGTAGGAACCTTAACTGACGGGTTATGCAAGACGTCAAGAAATACATTAGGCGGTACCTGCTTACGTTGAGAGCCCAGCCGGCTTAAAGCATCTACCACTTCATTTTCCTCCGATCAACGTGCTCAACTTGATAACCTTTGAAGTGACCAGCAATGACGTCCACCTCTCGCCGATAAGCCGCCATGAGTGGATCCTAAGAATCCCAAGTACCAGAGACTTGTTGAGCCACCCAATCTGAGTCACCGAAGCATCTAACCCGGCTTAAATTCATTTCCTTAGCCATCCGAAGACAGTGGAGTAAGGCCTCATACTCAGCTGCATTGTTAGTACAAGGAAACATCAAACGAAGAACATAGCAAAATTTATCACCTTGAGGAGAAGCAAGAATAACTCCAGCCCCCGAGCCTTCCAACTGCCTGGACCCATCGAACTGAATAGTCCAATATGTGTTATCCGGCTTTTCCTCAGGCATCTGTAGCTCTGTACAATCATTGATGAAGTCCACCAGTGCTTGAGACTTGATGGCCATGCGAGGCACATATTTTAATCCGTGAGGTCCAAGCTCAATAGCCCACTTAGCGACCCTGCCAGTTGCTTCTCTGTTTTGGATGATATCTCCCAAAGGAGCAGAGCTGGCCAAAGTGATAGGATGGCCCAGAAAATAATGTTTAAGTTTCCGGCTGACCAATAACACCCCATATACAAGTTTCTGCCAGTGTGGATACCTCTTCTTGGACTCAATGAGCACTTCGCTGATATAGTAAACCGTCCTTTGAACCGGATACTCCTTTCCCGCTTCCTTCCTTTCTACCCCAATGGCAACATTAACGGCCCGGCTATTAGCGGCCACATATAAAAGCAAAGGCTCCTTGTCAATAGGGGCTGCGAGCACCGGTGGTTCAATCAGCTGCTTTTTTAAATCCTCAAACGCTGCATCAGCAGCATTACTCCAGACAAAGTTATCTGTCTTTTTGATCATTTGATACGGAGGGATAGCCTTCTCCCCCAACCGACTTATAAAATGACCTAATGCTGCGATACGACCAGCCGGGCGCTGCACATCATTGATACATGCTGGTTTAGCCAGAGAGGTGATAGCTTTGATCTTCTCCGGATTAGATTCAATCCCTCTATTAGACACCAAAAAACCCAGGAGCTTGCCCGCCGGTAAACCAAAAACACACTTGGTTGGGTTAAGCATCATCTTGTAGATCCGGAGATTATCAAAGGTTTCCTTCAAATCATCTACCAGTGTCTTTTTCTCTCTAGATTTCACCACAATATCATCCACATAGACATGAACATTACGCCCAATTTGGTTATGAAGGCAATTTTGCACACACCTCTGATAAGTCTCCCGGGCACTCTTGAGCCCAAAAGGCATAGACTCATAGCAGAGGCTCCAAAGGGAATTATGAAGGCTGTCTTCTCCTGGTCCTTAACTGTCATTTTGATCTGATGATAACCGGAATAAGCATGTAAAAAATTCAAACGCTCACAACCCGTCATAGCATCAATAATCTGATCAATACGAGGGAGAACAAAAGCTTCAGCCGGACAGGCTTGGTTTAAGTCTGTGTAATCCACACACATACGCCAAGTGCCATTCTTCTTAAGTACCAGCACCGGGTTAGCCAACCACTCAGGATGAAAAACTTCAATGACAAACCTAGCTGCCAAGAGCCGGGCTACTTCTTCTCCAATGGCCTTCCGTCTCTCCTCATTAAAACAACAAAGAAACTGTTTGACCTGTTTAAACTTTGGATCAATATTAAGAGTGTGCTCAGCGAGTTCTCTCGGTACACTCGACATGTCTGAGGGCATCCATGCAAAGATGTCCCAGTTCTCACGGATGAACTCGATGAGCGCGCTTTCCTATTTCGGATACAGATTAGCACTGACGTTGAACTGCTTAGATGAGTCGCCAGGGACAAAGTCAACCATCTTGGTGTCATCTGCTGACTTAAATTTTAAAACCGGATCATGCTCTGTGGTTGGTTTTTTCAAAGAAGTCATATCTGCCGGGTCAACATTATCCTTATAAAACTTTAACTCCTCCATTCCACAAACCGACTCAGCATAAGCCGCATCACCCTCTTCACACTCCAAGGCTATCTTCCGGCTCCCATGCACTGTGATGGTCCCCTTATGACCCGGCATCTTGAGCTGCAGATAAACATAACAGGGCCTTGCCATGAACTTAGCATAAGCCGGCCGTCCAAACATGGCATGATAAGGGCTCTTGATTTTCACCACCTCAAAGGTCAATGTCTCTGATCTAGAGTCATGATCATCTCCAAAAGCAACTTCCAGAGCTATCTTACCAACCGGATATGCCGATTTAGGAGGCACCACACCATGGAAAACAGTTTTTGACGGCTTAAGATTTTTATCTGTCAACCCCATGCGACGAAAGGTCTCATAATAAAGGATATTGATGCTGCTCCCTCCGCCCATGAGCACTTTGGTGAACTTATATCCTCCAACCTGAGGTGCGACCACCAATGCTAGATGACCCAGATTATCAACCCTAGGTGGATGATCCTCTCGACTCCACACAATGGGCTGCTTAGACCAGCGCAAGTAATGTGGTATTGCCGGTTCAACAGAGTTTATTGCCCTTTTATGAAGCTTCTGATCCCGTTTGCACAAACTCGTGGTGAAGACCTGGTACTGCCCACTATTCAACTGTTTCGGATTACTCTCATACCTGGATTGCTGCTGCTGACTCCCCTGACCTGACTGTTGATGGTAGCTACCCTGACTGCTTTGAGTGCCTTGATGACCTTGATGACCTTGGAAACCAGAGTTTGAACCGCCACCACCATAACCCGGACCTTGAGAACTGGATCCTGGACCGCCACCCGGTCCATGGTTGCCTTGAAAGGAAATTGTATTTTTGAACTCCTTCATAGTGAAACAATCCTTCCAGAGATGATTAGACGGTCTCTGTCGTGTACCATGCCTTGGGCAGGGCTGATTCAACATATGCTGAAGATTAATGCCTGATCCTCTGGTCTACGGGGGTGGTCTACCCTTACGACCCTGGCCATTATGCTGTACATTGGTATTTGCCACAAAGTCCAAGCTGTTATCAGCTTTGCGCTTACCATTACCTCCTTGATTCGCCACCGGGTTATGATGCTGTCCTTTAGCATTGCTGCTCTACTTCCCCTTTCCTGCCTTATCATCCTCAGACTCAGGGTCTTTGGTACTATCAGAGTCAGCATATTTAACTTGAGCCGCCATGAGTGTCCCCATGTCATTGCAGTGACGTTTGAGCCGCCCCAGTTTTTGCTTCAAGGGTGTGAAACGGCAATTGTTTTCTAACATCAACACAGATGAGTCGGCATTGATGTGATCCGACGAGTGCAAGATCATTGAGACCCGACGCACCCAATGGGTTGTTGATTCACCTTCTCCTGAACACAAGCGGCCAGATCCATAATCGACATGGGCTGCTTACACGTATCTTTGAAGTTCTGCATAAACTGGGTTTTCAACTCAGCCCATGACCTGATGGAATTAGCAGGAAGCCCCTTCAACCAGGTGTGGTCCGTTCCTTCTAACATCAGGGGAAAATTCTTAGCACAGGCAGCCTCGCTGACATCCAGCAATTCCATGGCCATCTCATAACTCTCAATCCATGCCTCGGGATTTAAATCAGCTGTATAGTTTGGCACCTTGCGAGGTCCTTTGAAATCCTTGGACAGACGCTCATTACATAGATTCGGAACCAAGCATGGCACACCTAGGTTTCTAAAGGTTACTACTGGCTCCAAAGAGGTGGTCGGATGAACCGGAGTTGGTTGACGTGCCGCATACTAAGCCGCTGTTGGAAATATGCCCTAGCGGCAAAAATAAATTGATTATTATTATATTTCCTTGTTCATGATAATCGTTTATTATCCATGCTATAATTGTATTGATAGGAAACTCAGATACATGTGTGGATACATAGACAACACCATGTCCCTAGTAAGCCTCTAGTTGACTAGCTTGTTGATCAATAGATGGTTACGGTTTCCTGACCATGGACATTGGATGTCGTTGATAACGGGATCACATCATTAGGAGAATGATGTGATGGACAAGACCCAATCCTAAGCATAGCACTAGATCGTGTAGTTCGTATGCTAAAGCTTTTCTAATGTCAAGTATCATTTCCTTAGACCATGAGATTGTGCAACTCCCGGATACCGTAGGAGTGCTTTGGGTGTGCCAAACGTCACAACGTAACTGGGTGGCTATAAAGGTACACTACGGGTATCTCCTAAAGTGTCTGTTGGGTTGGCACGAATCGAGACTGGGATTTGTCACTCCGTGTGACGGAGAGGTATCTCTGGGCCCACTCGGTAGGACATCATCATAATATGCACAATGTGATCAAGGAGTTGATCACGGGATGATGTGTTACGGAACGAGTAAAGAGACTTGCCGGTAACGAGATCGAACAAGGTATCGGGATACCGATGATCTAATCTCGGGCAAGTGTCGTACCGATAGACAAAGGGAATTGTATACGGGATTGATTAAGTCCTTGACATCGTGGTTCATCCGATGAGATCATCGTGGAACATGTGGGAGCCAACATGGGTATCTAGATCCCGTTGTTGGTTATTGACCGGAGAACGTCTCGGTCATGTCTGCATGTCTCCCGAACCCGTAGGGTCTACACACTTAAGGTTCGATGACGCTAGGGTTATAAAGGAAGTTTGTATGTGGTTACCGAATGTTGTTCGGAGTCCCGGATGAGATCCCGGATGTCAGGAGGAGTTCCGGAATGGTCCGGAGGTAAAGATTTATATATGGGAAGTCCTGTTTTGGTCACCGGAAAAGTTTCGGGGTTTATCGGTAACGTACCGGGACCACCGGGAGGGTCCCGGGGGTCCACCAAGTGGGGCCACCAGTCCCGGAGGCTTGCGTGGGCCAAGAGTGGTGAGGGACCAGCCCCTGAGTGGGCTGGTGCGCCTCCCACAAGGCCCCAGGCGCAGCAAAGGAGGAAAAGGGGAAACCCTAGGCTTAGATGGGCCCTAAGGCCCACCCTAGGGGGCGCCCCCCTTCTCCCCCTCTTGGCCGCCACCCCAAGACCCATCTAGGGCTGCCGCCCCTCTAGGGGTGGGAACCCTAGAGGGGGCGCACCCTCCTCCCCTTCCCCTATATATATAAGGCCTAGGGCTGCCCAATACACGCGATTTGATCTCTCTCGTTGGTGCAGCCCTCCCTCTCTTTCTCCTCATATCCCGTGGTGCTTGGCGAAGACCTGCAGGATTGCCACACTCCTCCACCACCACCACGCCGTTGTGCTGCTGCTGGATGGAGTCTTCCTCAACCTCTCCCTCTCTCCTTGCTGGATCAAGGCGTGGGAGACATCGTCGGGCTGTACGTGTGTTGAACGCGGAGGTGCCGTCCGTTCGGCACTAGGATCATCAGTGATTTGGATCACGACGAGTACGACTCCATCAACCCCGTTCTCTTGAACGCTTCCGCGCGCGATCTACAAGGGTATGTAGATCCACTCCTCCCTCGTTGCTAGATGACTCCATAGATAGATCTTGGTGACACGTAGGAAAATTTTGAATTTATGCTACGTTCCCCAACAGCCGCCAGCTCAGCCTCTCGACGAGCTCTACCTTGATCCACCGCATCCTGAGCATTTGCACCACCGCCTGCCGGGTCATGCCCCCGGCCGGGTTATGGTTCCGCCCATTGCTTGATACAGCCGGCTCATCGAGATGTCTGCTGTAACTCCGGCTCGGGCGAGGGGTAGAATGGACTCGATCATGGCTGTAAGAGTAAGCTTGCTGCTGAACCAGTGTCGTCTGAAGAAGATCTCTCGCCCTCCGTGTCTCAACTACTGCTGGCGATTCACCTTCAATCGAAATAGCTGCCAACCGACATGCTGCAGCGATCATATTATCCAAAGGGTTTGAATAATGACCCGGTGGCGTCGGTATGTGCTGTGGCGGGTTATTATTCTGACGAGGTGGATCTATCATGCGCAGCTGAACCGCATCCCCGTCCCAGGTGCCTTGGCCCGGTTTACCCCTGCTGGGTTACTGGTTCCTGCTCCTGCGTGTTAAAAAGATTCCTTGCCTCGTAAACCGATGGCAGACGGGTCTGATGCCTTCTCCTCATGACATCGTTTGAAGCATTCTGATCCAACATGAGCCGGTAAGACTCCGCCTGAATCCATTGTGACTGGGCATCCAAAGCGGTCCGCTCCTCGGCCATCCTGGCACTTTCGGCGTTTAACTCCTCCTTGGCATGCGCCATCTCGGCACGCAGTTTTGTGATCGCCGCATTGTGTTGATCTTGATCCGGCGGGTTAACCACCATTTTTAACAGCGTCATCAATTTATCCAGCAAATCAGTTAAAGCCTGATCCAGCGGGCGCTCAGGGCCTCCTGCCCCGGCAGCCGCTACCACCCCTGATCCGGAAACCAGCTCTGCCGCAGCTGATGAGTGTTGTACGGGCTGTGTACCGGTCATGAAAATTGCAACCCGATTCGGCAGCTCACGAGGGTCCGGAATACTGTCGCCATCGGAACAGCCCCCAAGCCGGCCATCTGGCAGTTCATACAGAGACTCTGTCTCATCGGTGGATGACTCGCCATCAGAATAAATGACGATCTCATCACTAGATACTAGCCTATCTTCAGATTCCTTCGTTATTAAAGAATGGAAACAAAGAAGTTCAAAACTAAAATAACAAAAATTTCAACTTTCTAAAAATAGAGCGCTTCAAAATTTCATAAAAAGGATTAAGAAATAAAACCAGGAAGTCCATATTAAAAAGATGGAGAAGTTCGATGATTATAGAAAACTAAGATTTTCCTCGTTATTAAAGAATGGAAACAAGAAGTTCAAAAAATAAAATAACAACAAGTTCAACTATTAAAAATAGAGCGCTTCAAAATTCTTAAAAAAAGATTAAGAAAAGTCAGATTAAAAATTCACAAAAAAACTCAAATATTTTAACATAACTGAGAGGGGTTCAGGTTGATAACTGCCAGAAGTTCATGTACTACACGGTGTGCATTTTGTATTAAAAAAGAATAAAAAAGCAAAGGCTAAAAGTTTTGTTGTTATAAGTTCAAATCCTTCGTCGGAGAAAGTTAAAATAATTATTGTGAGAGATATTTATACAAAAGAGATATCATTTGTGTAACGCTGACGATGGATGAGAAAATTACAAACGAAAATACGCCACAGAAGTTAAACTGAAAACAACAGGAAGTTCAACTATTACAGTGGATGAATTTCAGATGAAAAACTTTTAACATCGTCGCGAGTATGAAAAAACGATCGACACGGGAAAGTTGCATGTTTACAACAGCTTTCCACCGGTATATCACTTGCTCAATTCCGGTGAGTGGATGGAGATCTACGGGCAAAAAAAGCACGTGAAAAACAGAGTGAAGTTCAGGTAGGCATGCCGAGAAGTTCAAGTTCTTCACGCGGTGCATTTTTGAAGAATATGTTTCGCGATTAAGGCAGAACGAATGATCCCGCCATTTTCGAAATTACTTGAAAACGGCTAGGAATCAGGGAAAACCATCAACATGAAGAAGTTTCACATTTTTCGTAGCTTTTCAACGGTATATTATTTGCCACATTCCGTTAAATTTTGTAGAAATTACGGTGAAAATACATTTTTAGCCATTTTCAAAATTGAGTTAAAACAATAAGTAATTGGGAGAAACAATATATACCAATAAGTTTCGCATTTACTCAAGCTTTCCAACGCCATATCATTTGCTGTATTCGGACGTACGGTTACAAAATTAGCTCGAAAATACAAACTCGGTGGAACTTGGACCGTTTACTAAATTACTTTTAAACGTTCAAAATTAGGAAAAACTTTAAATATGAAAGAGTAACGCATTTTCATAAGATTTCCAACGCCATATCATTTGCCTCAATTGCATTAGCCGTTTAAAAATGAAATCTAAAATACGAACTCGGCTGTTCAGTTTGTAAAATTTTACGATTTTCCAAATTCCTCTTTAACCATAGGGAATTAGAGAAAACTTTCAACATGTGGAAGAAGCGGTTTTGCAGCCGCTTTCCAGCGCCATATTATTTTCCTCATTCCGATAAACGGTTTAGAAATACGATCGAATATTTGATTCACGTTATTTCTATGAAGAAAAAATGGTTTTCAAAACTGCTCTTAAACTGCTTACATTTTGCCAAAAAAATTAACTTGGGTCATGATACTGGTGTCCATAGCTTTCCAATGGTATATCGCAAGCCCCATTTGGGCAATGTTGGCTGAAGTTCAACCTAGCACAGGGGGAAGTTCAGGTCGAACAACTCAGGCAGTAAAAATTGCAACAGAGGCTTGTTTCATCACGACCTGAGAGCAAATCCACCAATGAGCAAGATTCCTATTTAAAACAGGCATTTAGTTGCTAAAAACCGTGTCCACATTACACTTACATCACAAACAACACGAATGATCAGAAAAACTCGCATTAGAAGCCACGGTTGAGAAGATAGCCCGAAGGTCGGGTTCCTACAGAGGGAAGTTCATGCGTGTAACTCGGGAAGTTCATGTTGGGATCAGAATAATATTCTGATCCCATGATCAGAATAGTGTTTATATATATAGGGTCGCGCTATTCGTCATCCTGGGTGAGGAATAGTTATTCTTCACCCCTCTTTATTTTACAATCAATGCACCGTAATTTTACGTTCCGTCAGTTTTGTCTTATTTCCAACGCAAAAACAGATCGTAAGAAAATATATAATCGTCGTAAAAAATATTTTATGTTATGTAAAATTACAAATGTAAAAACATAGTCTAAAATACACATAAACTGCAAATTTTCTTGTCTTATGACCTATATATTTATTTTCTTATGTCAAATTTTACGTAGTGAATCAACAGAAATGTAACTATTTGAATTCCAAACATAATTTAATTATGAAATGATCGTAAGATTACCTCAGATGAGGAATAACTTATTTTGCACCCTGGGTGATGAATAGTAACACTATATATATGTGCGTGTTCTGTCCTCTATAGCATTCACTTATAGCTATGTCTTCATACTTGATTTTTTTTCTGATCTAAGTGAATGTGATCGGACCCTAACCCCTTCTGTGCTTCTACCTCAAATTATATCTATCTAAGTCATATGCATTTTGTTGAAACATGTCAAATGTCTTCACTGAGTCCTTGTCAGCAGAAGACACAGAGACAAACATTTAAATCTGTTTTAATGCCATATCCCTTTTGCCTGAATACCGGAGAAGCCGGAACGACCACCAAACAATCCAGGCATGCGTGGGAACATGGAACAAGTTCCAATAAGTTGCATGCAGGCCACGTGTACTTCAGATGTGAACCGCCAGGGGCACCTGCATAATTACGATGTGCTGTCCCTTTCCTTATAAATACACACACCGCGCGGTCATTATCTCTTCTTCCACCACACCACCCTGCTCAAACTCTAGCGCCTCTGCTAGCTCGCGTCGTCACCAGAGACGAAGCGCTTAGTTGCCGCGACTTCTTCGATGCCGTCCTCACGCCGGCATCGGACCTCGCCCTCTCCGCCGCCATAGGTGTCTTCTTCCGGCAAGTTAGGGCGCGGGAGATTGAACTTCTCAGCTTCTAACTCTGCCTAGTCTAGCAATTCAACAGTGGTAATTAAAACTCAACTTTTACTATCCTTTTGATTTGTCAAATCCATCCACTTCAACCAAAAGTGGTTTCTATACTTCCAAACCTAGATCCGTCTTTATTTGCATCTCATATCATGCTAAGAATAATCACTTATGCTTCATAACTTGTTAGATCCCTCACTTGTACTTATTCATGGATTCGTACAAATCTGGAACCAACTCCAAATAAGTGAATGTCTTCGCTTTATGAGGTTAATGTCTTCAAACTGATTTATCTTCAAAATCTTATGAGAATGCATATGACCTCTTCCCCTTCCCTCTCACCTCTGATGCTGTCACAGGTACATGTTCCTGGGAGAATCCCTTGGTTCTCATAGTTTGCATTCATTTGCAGAGTTCTTACAGCATCATATTCACTCCCGAGAAGCCAGTTCTTGTCTGGCCAGTAGACGAATGCCTTTCACTATTATGAAGCCAATCAGTCTAAATATCATGTCCACAGAGAAATCAGCAAGGAAAGGTGGCAGGCAGCGCAGAGGCAACACAGCTCCAGCTCTACCTCCGGATCTGGATGAGTTGTACAAGTGAAATCTTGAGGAAAGTTACGGTCAGCGCAAGACCCGGATACAGTGGATCCAAAGATATTGGGCTGAACAGTGGTTCAAGTACAACTTCGTCACTTCCGAGTATGCTAAGAAGAACACCATCAAGCGCCCATGGGGCGACATACAATACAGGAATCTGCAGCCAAAATCGAAGCCTGAAGCTATTGCCCAAGGCTTCTACCCATGCATGGTCCATGGACTGAAGCCTCAGAATGCTGACCCATCATCTATGTTATGGTATCGCAAAGACAATCTTTTCAAGCGCAACCATCAATTTTCCAAGGAGTCGTCCGCCAAGAACAAAAAGGATGTTGGACTCAACTTCAACCCCAGCCCTTATGCCCTAAGACAGGATGGCACACGTGAAGCTAATCCCAATATCATCGACCCCTTCACCAGCTTCGATGGGCTTCTCTCTCACATAGCTGCTCAGAGGGCCACAGTGGAGCAATTTGCTGATGATGCAGACTCTGAAGATGCGACAGCTACACCAAAGCAGAAGAAAAAGAAGTCAAAAGCTTCAAAGCCATCTACTGCACCAAAAGCTTCAACTGTGAAGCTGTTGAAGACTACACCTCCTGAACCCAGTGTGCAGTATGAATATTTGTGTCGTGTCTCCAAGAAGACCAAGCAGTCCGATTTCTGGGCATGAACTGACTCCTGGTGCCGTTCTGCGCAACAAGGAAGACACCATTGATCTGTGTAGTGATGAAGATCTTGGTGATGAAGCACTTGAGATGCTGATCAAGAGCAATCAAGAGGCAGAGATCTTCAACGATCTGCCCCTCTTTGATGTTGATATTCTGAACAACTTCATCGATGAGTGGTTTGATGACCAAAGTATCAGTATTGATGATCTTCAGCTGCCCATGGGCATAAGCGTCACATTTCATGGAACCATTACCAATGAGTTGGCCTTGGCTCAGAAAATCGTCAAACTTAATAAAAAGATTGATTATGAGAAGGCGCATTTCAAGAAGAATATGTCCAAGCTCAGTGTGGATAATGTGCAGATCTTCACGAAGATGTTGCATGATCTTAAGGAAGAATTCCACAAGAAGTGTGAAGAAGCAAAAGGCTCACGAGAGCGCATGAAGTACTTTGCGCAGAAATGTGTTCAAGCTCATAATGAAGCTAAGAAGTGAAAGGCTCTTGGGAGTCCTGGCATCGACCCCAGGATGGCTGCCAAGCAAAAGACGAAGTCTGCTGTGGCCCAATCTGAAGCACCAAGGCAGGAAGAACCTCACATTGTCTTCCCTGCCAGCATGACAGGCTCAAAACCTAATGTTACCTCAGCAGCTTCATAGCTAAAGAAAACAAAGGCAGTTGAAGCCGAAGCCAGGAAGCGCAAGCACAAAGACACTTCAGATGGTGCTCCATCAAAGAAGATATTGAAGACCAAGTCTTTAATGACAGATCGTCCTGAAGCCTCAGAACCCCTCAATGTTGAACCCATTTCTGTTGCTCCTCCTGCTTCCACAGAGGATGATGCAAGTGAAGAAGTTCTAGCTGCTCAACTCAACACAGCTAAAGACATTGGTCATGAAGACAATGTTGATGATGATGTAGTCCTTCCTCAGCTTGAGCCCCAGTCGGTATCATTGCCTGCTCCGGCGAGCAGTGAACTTATCAGCATTGGTCGTCCATTGACGCCAATCGCTCAGGAGGACTCATGGCTGAGCGCCAATAGCAAGAAACCCCAGTACAAGATGAGACACCAAGAACACCACCACCTCAAGTCACCACTCCGGTGCTTGATGACGACAACTACATGGTATAGACCACCCCCTCACCAAAGGCGTCGCCAGCATTTCGCAGGCTTCGCAAAGGCCCCAGGCCATAGGTCACCATGTCAAGCATTCTAGAAGGGGAAGTGCCACAAAGCTTAATCACACGTCAAGTGTTTCCTGAAGCCACCCCTACTGCGAATGCCTCTGAGTCTGAAGCCAAAGTATCTGAAGACATTCCAACTACATCAGCCGATGAAGACAAAGAAGAGAAAGAAGAAGAAAGAGTTGTCACACCCCCAGCTACTGATCAAGTCGTTCTTGAAGAGAATGTGATTGTGCTCGACCCTCCAGTTCTTGAACATATGGAGGTTGAAAACACTGAGGCTGCCACCAACAACGCCACTTAAGCCAATGACACTGTCATGGCTGAAGACAGTGTGGTGCCTGAAGCTAATGAGAATGTTGAAGACATTGTTCCTCCTCCAAGGCCTCACACCATTGAACAAGCATTCAATCAGGGTGCGTTGGTAACTGTCAAATGGCCCATCATGGTTCCACCTACTGCTCCCGGGCCACAATATGATTATCATGTGGAGCATAGGCCTCAAGTGGAGAAGCCAAAGCCCAAATTGCCAAGGATTCCAAGTGCTGTCACAACCCAGGAATCATTCTGTGTGCAAAGCTTCAAGGAACATAACACTTTCTTTGACAGCGCCAAGAACCCATACATGAAGCCCAAGATCTCCTCAGACAGATTTTGGAGTCATATGCAGCGAAGCTATTACTCGTGCATCCTCTACAACCAAGATCAGATTTATCTGCACAAGCGTCTGGATTGCGATGCCATGGCTGGGCTGCCCTGTCTTGAAGAAGCTCTTGACTGCTTTAGGGATGTCGGTCTTCCGCCTTTTGTGACTAACAAAGAACATTGGAATGAAGAGCTTCTCCTATAGTTCTATGCTACCCTCCATATTCGCAGCTACAATAGGGATCCGAAGACTTGGGTCATTGAGTGGATGTCACGTGATGTACATCACGAAGCCAAAGCTCAAGACATTATCGAGCTTACTTCCCTGCCCACTCCAGGTGAGTTCTATGAACCTGGTTGTCAGCGTCATAGAGATGAACTGCAGGGTATCTTTCAGAGGCCCGAACCAAACATGAGTCAGATGCTCAGTATGATGAAGCCATTTCCTCAAGATGCTGAATACCCAAAGGAGTTCTTTGTGAAGGACCTCGAGTACTTGCCACGCACAGTATACCATATTCTGAGGCATACTCTATGGCCGATCAAGGGACATTATTCTGAAGCTAAACTTGAAGGAGCCATGAAGACTTTGGTATTTTATATAATCAATGGCATGAGATTCAATACTCAGGATTTCTTCATCAGACAACTAGCTGCTTCTGGGATTGATCTATTTGGCCTGAAGTTCTATGCTCCATGGGTGATGCGCCTAATCAAGCTTCATTACACCATTAATATGTTTTTCTGCCTGAGGTTCATCTGTCTGTTGAAGCCATCTAACTCAAACCTGCCAAGAAGCCCTTACATCTTCATAATGCCGAATATCAAAGCTTCTCGCAACCAATCGAAGGAATCCTTGTTCCCAATGCTGCAACCCCCGCTTATCCTTTGGCTAGAAACATGATAGTGCCACACCATGCTAACACTGAAGCCAATGCAAGTACGATTGCCTAAAGGCCTCAGAAGCGTTCTTGTGTACTCAATGACCGAGAGCTTCTTGTGGCATTGCATCAGAAGAAGGATAGGGATCATGACTGGCTAAAGCGTCAGATGTAGAGTCTCTTGGTGGATGTAATCGCATTCGCAACTGATACGTCTCCAACGTATCTATAATTTTTGATTGCTCCATGCTATTATATTATCTGTTTTGGATGTTAATGGGCTTTATTTTACACATTTATATCATTTTTGTGACTAACCTATTAACCGGAGGCCTAGCCCAAATTGCTATTTTTTTTGCCTATTTCAGTGTTTCGCAGAAAAGGAATATCAAACGAAGTACAAACGGAATGAAACTTTCGGGAACGTGATTTTCTCAACAAATGTGATCCGGGAGACTTGGAGTGGGCGTCAAGAAACAATCGAGGAGGCCACGAGGTAGGGGGCGCGCCTACCCCCCTGGGCGTGCCCTCCACCCTCATGGTCCCCTCATTGCTCCACCGACCTACTTCTTCCTCCTATATATATCCATGTACCCCGCAAACATCCAGGAGCACCACGAAAACCTAATTCCACCGCCGCAACCTTCTGTACCCGAGAGATCCCATCTTGGGGCCTTTTCCGAAGCTCCGCCAGAGGGGGCATTGATCACGTAGGGCCTCTACATCAACTCCATGGCCTCTCCGGTGATGTGTGAGTAGTTGACTTCAGACCTACGGGTCCATAGCTAGTAGCTATATGGCTTCTTTTCTCTCTTTGGATCTCAATACAAAGTTCTCATCGATCTTCTTGGAGATCTATTCGATGTAATCTTCTTTTGCGGTGTGTTTGTTGAGATCCGATGAATTGTGGGTTTATGATCTAGATTATCTATGTACAATATTTGATTCTTCTCTAAATTCTTTTATGTATGATTGGTTTATCTTTGCATGTCTCTTCGAATTATCAGTTTGGTTTGGCCTACTAGATTGATCTTTCTTGCAATGGGAGAAGTGCTTAGCTTTGGGTTCAATCTTGCGATGCTCGATCCCAGTGACAGAAAGGGAAACGACATGTATTGTATTGTTTCCATCGAGGATAAAAGGATGGGGTTTATATCATATTGCGTGAGTTTATCCCTCTACATCATGTCATCTTGCTTAAGGCATTACTCTATTGTTATGAACTTAATACTCTAGATGCATGTAGGATAGTGGTCGATGTGTGGAGTAATAGTAGTAGATGCAGAATCGTTTCAGTTTACTTGTCACGGACGTGATGCCTATATACATGATCATTCCTATATATTCTCATAATTATTCTCTTTTCTATCAATTGCTCGACAGTAATTTGTTTACCCACCGTAATATTTATGCTCTTGAGAGAAGCCACTATTGAAACCTATGGTCTATATTCCATCATATTAATCTTCCAACACTTAGCTATTTCTATTGCCATTTATTTTACTTTGCATCTTTATTTCTCTTTATCATAAAAATACAAAAAATATTATATTATCATATCTATCAGGTCTCACTCTCGTAAGTGACCGTGAAGGGATTCACAACCTCTTTATCGCGTTGGTTGCGAGGTTCTTATTTGTTTGTGTAGGTGTGTGGGACTCGAGCGTGATCTCCTACTAGATTGATACCTTGGTTCTCAAAAACTGAGGGAAATACGTATGCTACTTTACTGCATCACCCTTTCCTCTTCAAGGGAAAACCAACGCAGTGCTCAAGAGGTAACAAGAAGGATTTCTGGCCCCGTTGCCGGGGAGATTCGCGCCAAGTCAAGTCAAGATTTGACTCCCGACAATGAGCCATTTCTGGCGCCGTTGTCGGGGAGTCTACGCAGAAGTCAAGACATACCAAGTACCCATCAGAAACTCTTATCCCTTGCATTACAATTATTTGCCATTTGCCTCTCGTTTTCCTCTCCCCCACTTCACCCTTTCCATTTTATTCGCCCTCTCTTTTCCGCTCACCTTTCTTTTGCCATGTCAGAATCAAAAAGGGTTGGGGGTTCTCTCCCGAGTTTTAGTACTTTGGACAATCCTTCTATTCTCCCTAAATTCATAAATAATGATGCTATGGAAAGACCTACCAGAGTTATCAATGAGAATCTTAATAATTTTGATGAAGATGATTCTGGAATTTTTCATTATTTACTCGATGAATCTTTGAAAGATGATGGGATAGACTATTAAGGATCCGGGCCAGCTATGTGCCCCAATACCAAATTGAAATTTACTTAAAGAGCTTTTATGTTTCCCTACCTTCTTCATTTAAGCATGTCTTAGATTCTATATTTGAAGAACGTTTTCTTGAAGGGGATGTCGTAGATACTTATAAATGATGAAAACCATATTTGGGCACCCCATGAATGAGAAGGTTGAATCCACATCTCTTTTGCTCTCCTACCAAAACGAATCTATCAAGGAGATGAAAGCTAGCTTAGATGCAAATTTCCGTAAAATGCTTAATCTTTCTTCCACCATTAACAGCCATATGCTTTATCAAAATAGAAAGATAACTTCCATAGATAATAAGTTTGCTCTTTTATTCCATAAAACCAAAGATGGAAATACCTAGATCTATCCTTGCTTTTATGCCTAGCTAGGGGCGTTAAACGATAGCGCTTGTTGGGAGGCAACCCAATTTTATTTTTATTCCTTGCTTTTTGCTCCTGTTTAGTAATAAATAGTTTATCTAGCCTATTTTTTGGTTGTGTTTGTTTTGTTTAATTAGTTTTTGTGCCAAGTAGAACCGTTGGGAAGACTTGGGGAAAGTCCTTTTGATCTTGCTATAAAAAACAGAAGCTTTAGCGCTCACGAGAATTGCTGCCATTTTTATTTGGAGAGTGATATTTAGTTAATTATTTTTGCAGATGATTAATAGGTCAATTCCTCACGTCCAGCTATTTATTTTAGAATTTTTGGGGTTCCAGAAGTTTGCGTTAGCTACAGATTACTACAAATTGTTCTGTTTTTTGACAGATTCTGTTTTTCGTGTGTTGTTTGCTTATTTTGATGAATCTATGGCTAGTAAAATAGTTTGTAAACCATAGAGAAGTTGGAATACACTAGGTTTAACACCAATATAAATCAAGAATGAGTTCATTACAGTACCTTGAAGTGGTGTTTTATTTTCTTTCGCTAATGGAGCTCACGAGATTTTCTATTTTGAGTTTTGTGTTGTGAAGTTTTCATGTTTTGGGTAAATATTTGATGGATTATGGAACAAGGAGTGGCAAGAGACTAAGCTTGGGGATTCCCATGGCACCCCAAGGTAAAATTCAAGGACACCAAAAAGCCTAAGCTTGGGGATGCCCCGGAAGGCATCCCCTCTTTCGTCTTCGTCCATCGGTAACTTTACTTGGAGCTATATTTTTATTCACCACATGATATGTGTTTTGCTTGGAGCGTCTTGTATGATGTGAGTATTTGATTTTTAGTTTACCACAATCATCCTTGCTGTACACACCTTTTGAGAGATACTCACATGATTTGCAATTTATTAGAATACTCTATGTGCTTCACTTATATCTTTTGAGCTATATAGTTTTTGCTCTAGTGCTTCACTTATATCTTTTAGAGCACGACGGTGATTTTTATTTTATAGAAATAATTGATATATCATGCTTCACTTATATTATTTTGAGAGTCCTTTAGAACAACATGGAAATTTGCTTTTAGTAATAATATAAAAACTTTTATAGAAGTGCATTGAATACTATGAGAAGTTTGATACTTGATAATTGTTTTGAGATATGGAGATGGTGATATTAGAGCCATGCTAGTTGAGTAGTTGTGAATTTGAGAAATACTTGTGTTGAAGTTTGTGATTCTCGTAGCATGCACGTATGGTGAACCGTTATGTGATGAAGTCGGAGCATGATTTATTGATTGATTGTCTTCCTTATGAGTGGTGGTCGGGGACAAGCGATGGTTTTTTCCTACCAATCTATCCCCCTAGGAGCATGCGTGTAATACTTTGTGTCGATAACTAATAGATTTTTGCAATAAGTATGTGATTTCTTAATGACTAATGTTGAGTCCATGGATTATACGCACTCTCACCCTTCCACCATTGCTAGCCTCTCTAGTATCGCACAACTTTCGCCGGTACCATAAACCCACCATATACCTTCCTCAAAACAGCCACCATACCTACCTATTATGTCATTTCCATAGCCATTCCGAGATATATTGCCATGCAACTTTCCACCGTTCCGTTATTAGGACATGCTTCATCATTGTCATATTGCTTGCATGATCATGTAGTTGACATCCTATTTGTGGCAAAGCCACCGTTCATAATTCTTCATACATGTCACTCATGCATCATTGCACATCCCGGTACACCGCCGGAGGCATTCACATAGAGTCATATTTTTTTCTAAGTATTGAGTTGTAATTCTTGAGTTGTAAGTAAATTAAAGTGTGATGATCATCATTATTAGAGCATTGTCCCAGTGAGGAAAGGATGATGGAGACTATGATTCCCCCACTAGTCGGGAGGAGACTCCGGACGAAAAAAAGAAAGAAAAAGAGGCCAAAAAAAGAAAGAAAGAAGGCCCAAATAAAAAAATGAGAGAAAAAGAGAGAAGGGACAATGATACTATCCTTTTCCCATACTTGTGCTTCAAAATAGCACCATGATCTTCATGATAGAGAGTCTCCTATGTTATCACTTTTATATACTAGTGAGAATTTTACATTATAGAACTTGGCTTGTATATTCCAACGATGGGCTTCCTCAAAATGCCCTAGGTCTATGAGCAAGCGAGTTGGATGCACACCCACTTAGTTTCTTTTGTTGAGCTTTCATATACTTATAGCTCTAGTGCATCCGTTGCATGGCAATACCTACTCACTCACATTGATATTTATTGATGGGCATCTCCATAGCCCGTTGATACGCCTACTTGATGTGAGACTATCTTCTCCTTTTTTTTCTCCACAACCACCATTCTATTCCACATATATAGTGCTATATCCATGGCTCACGGTCATATATTGCGTGAAGATTGAAAAAGTTTGAGAACATCAAAAGTATGAAACTATTGCTTGGCTTGTCATCGGGGTTGTGCATGATTTAAATATTTTGTGTGGTGAAGATAGAGCATAGCCAGACTATATTTTGTAGGGATAACTTTCTTTGGCCACATTATTTTGAGAAGACATGATTGCTTAGTTAGTATACTTGAAGTATTATTATTTTTATGTCTATTAAACTTTTATCTTGAATCTTTCAGATCTGAACATTCATGCCACAATAAAGAAAAATTACATTGAGAAATATGTTAGAAAGCATTCCACATCAAAAATTCTTTTTTATCATTTACCTACTCGAGGACGAGCAGGAAATTAGCTTGGGGATGCTCGATTCGTCTCCAATGTATCTATAATTTTTGATTGCTCCATGCTATTATATTATCTATTTTGGATGTTAATGGGCTTTATTTTACACTTTTATATCATTTTTGGGACTAACCTATTAACCGGAGGCCCAGCCCAAATTGTTGTTTTTTTCCTATTTCAATGTTTCGCAGAAAAGGAATATCAAACGAAGTCCAAACGGAATGAAACCTTCGGGAACATGATTTTCTCAACAAATGTGATCCAGGAGACTTGGAGTGGGCGTCAAGAAATAATCGAGGAGGTAATGAGGCAGGGGGCGCGCCTACCCCCTGGGTGCGCCCTCCACCCTCATGGGCCCCTCGTTGCTCCCCCGACCTACCTCTTCCTCCTATATATATCCACATACCCCGCAAACATCCAGGAGCACCACAAAAACCTAATTCCACCGCTGCAACCTTCTGTACCCGAGAGATCCCATCTTGGGGCCTTTTCCGGAGGTCCGCCGAAGGGGGCATTGATCATGGAAGGCCTCTACATCAAATCCATGGCCTCTCCGGTGATGTGTGAGTAGTTTACTTCAGACCTTTGAGTCCATAGCTAGTAGCTAGATGGCTTCTTTTCTCTCTTTGGATCTCAATACGAAGTTCTCCTTGATCTTCTTGGAGATCTATTCGATGTAATCTTCTTTTGCGGTGTGTTTGTTGAAATCCGATGAATTGTGGGTTTATGATCCAGATTATCTATGAACAATACTTAATTCTTCTCTGAATTCTTTTATGTATGATTGGTTTATCTTTGCAACTATCTTCAAATTATCATTTTTGTTTGGCCCACTAAATTGATCTTTCTTGCAATGGCAGAAGTGCTTAGCTGTGGGTTCAATCTTGCGGTGCTCGATCCCAGTGACAAAAAGGGAAATGACATGTATTGTATTGTTGCCATCGAGGACAAAAAGATGGGGTTTATATCATATTGCATGAGTTTATCCGTCTACATCATGTCATCTTGCTTAAGGTGTTACTCTGTTCTTATGAACTTAATACTCTAGATGCATGCTGGATAGTGGTCGATGTGTGGAGTAATAGTAGTAGATGTAGAATCATTTCGGTCTACTTGTCGCGGACGTGATGCCTATATACTTCGGTCTACTTCTCATAATTATTCGTTTTTCTATCAATTGCTCGGCAGTAATTTGTTTACCCACTGTAATATTTATGCTCTTAAGAAAAGCCACTTGTGAAACCTATGGCCCCCAGGTCTATCTTCCATCATATTAATCTTCCAACACTTAGCTATTTCTATTTCCGTTTATTTTACTTTGCATCTTTATTTCTCTTTATCATAAAATACCAAAAATATTATCTTATCATACCTATCAGATCTCACTCGTAAGTGACAGTGAAGGGATTGACAACCCCTTTATCGCGTTGGTTGCGAGGTTGTTATTTCTTTGTGTAGGTGTGTGGGACTCGAGCGTGATCTCCTACTGGATTGATACCTTGGTTCTCAAAAACTGAAGGAAATACTTACGCTACTTTACTGCATTACCCTTTCCTCTTCAAGGGAAAACTAACGTAGTGCTCAAGAGGTAGCATCAACTTGGCCACCAAGAACTCGTTTGTTGCACATGAAGCCCGTCGGCGGTCCTGGAAGAGCCTCACAATGCTCTATCCTGAAGACGATCTTCGCGAAGATGGCTTCACATAGAATTTCAAGTTTGATTCTAGGCCTCCACCAAATGCAAGCTGGTGTCGCACGCCATCTATTGAAGATATGGAACATTCGTCTTCGGCTGCAATAGTTGTTGCGACAGTCGTTGATGAAGAAGATGACGCCACTTCACCAACTTTGGCTGCACTACATCTGGATTCTGCATCAGGCCCGTCTGCACCACCAAGCTCCAACGTCGACCCTGCTCCATCATCGACTCCTTCTGGGAACGAGTAGATACTCTATGCCTTCAAACCTTTTTGGTCATTACTGACAAAAGGGGGAGAAGCATATGAGTTCATAGTCTTCAAGCGGGTCATTTTGGATGGTTGCATTATTTTTTTGCTAAGTCTTTACAACTCTTGTCTTTCGAACAAGTTGGTTTTTGAGTTGTAACACTTAAACTCGATGGTCGTCTTCTACTTTTCTTGCTATCTTGTGATGCGATGATAAATTCCGCATTAAGTCATTCTGTAGACGTCCATTTTTCATTGTGCATGTCATTATCTTCATTATCTGTTTATATGCACGATGAATTGTCTTCATTTGTTGAATAGGATCTCCACAAAGTAAAACCTGCCATGTGCATTTGCATTCAAAAGCAAATTACTTATATGCACATCTTCAGGGGAGCGTTTTGCTACATATGAAGACAATGTCTTATTCCTTAACTTCCACATACTTTTATCCCCGTTGAAAACTTAAACCAGTTTGTCATCAATCACCAAAAAGGGGGAGATTGTAAGTGCATCTAGTGCCACCCCTTGTTGGTTTTGGGGTATTGACAAAAAACTTGGTTGAGGGACTAATGTGTTTGTGAGAATTATAGGATAACACAGGTAGTAGTCCCTTATTGATTCGGTTTACCTACCAGAGATGACCCCTAAAATGTGTGAAGACATTGAAGACAATGGTGGTCTGTGAAGATATTCACTGTGAAGAATATGACATGAGAAGACATTCACATGAAGACTATGGAGTGCAAAGACATAGTTGTTTCTTAGTTTACTTTTCTTCTTTGTTGAGTCATAGGAATCACCGTACTGTTAAGTGGGGTCCAAGTGAACAAAGTCAGAGTGACTGATGTGATGCTCAACCAAATCCTATGTCTTCGAGCAAAGACAATGAGAGAAAATCTTATCCAGAGCTGGATGAGTCAGCTTTACTTGCAGCCCAAGTCAAGCTGCCGCGTGTGTTTGAAATCTGATTGTTGGACACGTGTCAGTTCCTTAGTGACCCGGGGTCATTTCGGTAAAATCAGGTCGGGTTGCCTCCTGGCTATGAATAGCCCACCCCCTACACCATAAATTGGTGGCTACTCAGAGTTAGTGCACGGCTTTTGTCATTTGACAGCAACCCACCTCCGAAGCATTTGAGAGAGAGAGATCCTTGCGAGGACAAAGCCCTAAACACCCAGAGGCAAAGAGTGTTAGGCATCACTGAATTTTTTTTGTCTGTGTGACCTGAAGACTTGTTACACTTGAGGACTATGAATCCTCCAGTCGGTTAGGCATCGCGTTTTGAGCATCCAAGAGTCATTGTGGATTGCCGGTGAACAAAGTCTGTGAAGGTTTGGAAGTCTACCTTGAAGACTTACCATAGTGATTGGGCGAGGACTGGGTGTCCTTAGCTCAAGGGGAATAACGTGAAGACGCGGTCTTCTAAGTTAAATCTCAGCCTCCCTAACCAGACGTACAGTTGACACAGCAACTGGAACTGGCCTAACAAATCCTTGTCTTCACCAAGCATCTGGTTCTATCCATCCCTTCCCTTTACTTACAGTTTGTCTTCATGAAGTCATTGCCTGCTTGCATGATCTGAGTGTCTTCACTTCTTGAAGACTGTTTACTGTTAGGCTTCATACTATCTTCCATCATGATCCATACTACCTAGCTGCTGATAGTCTTTGTGCTTTTACTTCATTGCTTACTTGACTATGGCCTGTCTAGTGTGGTCTACCTTCCGCTGCATATCAATAGGTTCATTTCTACCATTTGTCTTCAAAGCCCTCGTCTTTTGAAGACTTCCATAAAAATCGCCTATTCACCCCCCCTCTACTCGATAACTAGCACATTCGGTATTTATAGGATTTTCAAGTGTCAAAATTTCAAAAAGAAGTGGATAATTTAATGAGGTTTTCAAACATACAAGGTCAAATTTAACGTGTCTATTTAGGTCAATCCTCAAAGTTCAAGAGTACTCTAAACATGAATGCTTCTATTTCAAAATTTCGAACAAAGCGCCAAAAGAGCCTCTACTCGCCCGGAACAGCATGAGACCAATGTTTGGTAGTAGAAGGAAATTGCTTTTCTAACTCCGACCCATGAAACCTACCGGCCCGACGTCCAAAGGTCTAAACCGGGGTAGGTTTGTAGCTTCATCTAGATGCCACGCAACCGCCTCCGAAAAACATTCATACACAATGGTCGCCTAAGCACACATGCGCGCGGCCAAAATCGCTCCCGCCCACTATTTGGGACACCTGGGATTACCATCCTACCTTCGACCCGCAGTAGGTCCAAAATTTAAGCGGGGCCAAAGTTTGTACTTTCCCCAAATTTCAAACAAGCGCGTCCCATCTGTTGAAAAAAGCCAAAAACAAGTGTGTCCCAGACCGAAACCTAGTTCTCCCTTAGCTCCCCCCCCCCGCTCGATTCCCCATTCGTACTCCGTGGGTGCCAAAACTACCTCTCCACCAGCCACGAAACCCCGGCGTCCTCCGTCCGCCACCCCATCCCACCTATCAACTGCTGCCCTCCTCCATCACGCCAGAGCCGAAACCTCGACGTCGTCGTCCATCGCAACCTCAACCGCAACGCCCTCCATGGCTAGTAGCTGAAGCCGAGGCCGAGATGTCCATACCTGAGCCAGTTCAACCACACCGTCCTGCGCCTCACTGCTGCCGCTCCAACTTCACCACCGTCCACCGCACCATAGTTGTTCCTTCTACGCCTTCCTTCGCCTCCTCGGATCTGCTTCCCCTACGCTGACATACGGCCACGACAACATAGTCACCAATTTGGCCATGGGTTCGTCCAAGGCTGCACCCACTGAGGGAGTCCTGGACTAAGGGGTCCTCGGGCGTCTGGCCTGTTAGCCATGGGCCGGACTGATGGGCTGTGAAGATGCGAAGACCGAAGACTTTACCCGTGTCCGGATGGGACTCTCCTTGGCGGCCGGATATGTAGATTCCCTTCTTTGTAACCGACCTTGTGTAACCCTAGATCCTTCCGTTGTCTATATAAACCGGAGGACTTAGTTCGGGTAGGGGAGATTCATTATCATAGCCATACAAGCTAGACCTCTAGGGTTTAGCCTCCTTGATCTCGTGGTAGATCTACTCTTGTACTACCCATATCATCAATATTAATCAAGCAGGAGTAGGGTATTACCTCCATCGAGAGGGCCCGAACCTGGGTAAAAACATCGTGTCCCTTGTCTCCTGTTACCATCCGGCCTTGACGCACAGTTCGGGACCCCCTACCCGAGATCCGCCGGTTTTGACACCGACATTGGTGCTTTCATTGAGAGTTCCACTTTGCTGTCTCCAAAAGGTTCGATGGCCCCTTCAATCGTCAATAATGACGCTGTCGAAGGAGAAACTTTCCTCCCCGGACAGATCTTCGTGTTCGGCCGCTTCGCATTGCAGGCCAATTCGCCTAGACATCTGGAGCAGATCGAAAGCTATGCCCCTGGCCATCAGGTCAGATTTGGGAGCTTGAACTACGTTGCGGACGTCCGTGGAGACTTGGTCTTCGCCGGATTCGAGACCACGACTGTAGCCCCCAGTCACCCCGATGATCATGACCTAAATCTGTCATCAGGCCGCATCTAGGAGATCGCTCCTATAACCGCTCTGGCCTTAGAGCCGGAGCAGACTGCACCATCCGAGGACGGGAGGATCAACCCCACCATGGAGGCCACATATTCCACGGCGTTGGAGTCGCACATAGACTTAACCTCTCAAGACACCTTTGTCACCGGAACTCTGGACTCGTCTCCGGCCGTAAGTTCCGAACCATGTGAGCCCCCGAACGCCGAACTTGATCGTTTATCAATCTTCAAGTTCAGTGCCGCAGACATCTTCCAGCACTCGCCTTTGGGCGATGTGCTAAACTCATTAAAGAACCTGTCCTTGGCAGAGGACTCATATCCAAACTATATTCGGTTCGAACTAGGGGCTGACGGTGGAGAATTTTCCTTCCCACCCACCACCCACTTTGTTGCCACGGTTGAAGATTTGACCAACACAATTGATTACGACTCCGAGGACATCGACGGTATGGACGACGATACCGGAGAAGAAGAGGCCCAGAACCCGCCGTTCACCAGACGCTGGACGGCCACTTCCTCGTATGATGTATACATGGTGGATGCACCAAAGAAGAACAACGCCAATGACAAGGAAGATCCAGTCGAGGATAAACCTTCCAAAATACAATCCAAGTGCCGGCGTCAGCGGCGCCGCTCTAAGTCACGTCGCAGTAAAGACAGCAACACCGACACAGGAGAAGATAATACTCCAGAAGGTGCCGAAGACAACGAAGACCCCGTTGAAACAGCTAATGAACAAGACGAATGGGAAGATGGGCAGGCTAGCCCTGGCAAGCAGGCCACACATGAAGACTCAAAGGACGGAAGTTATCTTCCGCTCTTCGAGGATGAGATGAGCCTCGGCACCGATGATTTCATCATGCTTGAGGAACCTCTGGAGCCGGAGTGCTTCAAGCGCCAGCTAATCGCCACAGCAAGGAGCCTGAAAAAGAAGCAGCAGCAGCTTCAAGCTGACCAAGATCTGCTCAATGATAAATGGATGGATGTCCTAGAAGCCGAAGAGTACGGCCTCAAGTGCCCAATCAAAAGCTACCCCAATCGCAAATTGCTACCTCAGTTCAATGAGGAGGCGCCGAACTACATACCTCCATCGTACAATGCAACTGACCGACCACCACGTGGTCGAGACAAAACGGCAACTCACGCCGAACACCAGCCAACACCGCCTCATCACACAAGCAAAGGTAAATTAGCCCATGGTCATACGTATGACCTCCGGCAAAACCTGAACAATAAAGCAGGACATACTTGCCTTGACACGCGATGACGGCCACCTATTCGGACGTGACAAACTTAGTCATGCACGGGCTGAAAACCGCAGACGGACTCCATCAGAGCTACGTCATGATACGGCCCGATGTAGAGGCGCCGCACACCCTCATTGCTTCACTGATGAGGTCCTGGATCATGAATTCCCAGAAGGGTTGAAACCCGTGAATATAGAATCATACGATGGAACCACGGACCCCGCGGTGTGGATCAAAGACTTCATTCTCCACATTCATATGGCCCACAGCGATGTTCTCCACGCCATCAAATACCTCCCTTTAAAACTCAAGGGGCCAGCTCAGCACTGGCTCAATAGTCAGCCTGCAAATTCCATTGGCAGATGGGAGGACTTGGAAGAGGCCTTCCTCGATAACTTCCAAGGTACATATGTTCGACCTCCGGACGCTGATGACTTAAGCCATATAGTTCAACAATCCGGAGAGTCCGCCAGGAAATTATGGACTAGGTTCTTAACTAAAAAGAACTAAATCGTCGATTGTCCAGATGCCGAAGCCCTAGCAGCATTCAAACACAGCATCCGCGACGAATGGCGCGCTTGCCACCTCGGCCAAGAAAAGCCTAAATCCATGGCAGCCTTCACAACACTCATGACCCGCTTTTGTGTGGGCGGGGATAGTTGGTTGGCCTGTAGAAAAAACAATGCAAGCGACGCCACCACCCCTAAAGCTAAAACTAGCAAAGACAAGTCTCGACGCAACAGATACAAGCGTCAAAACAACAGTGATAACACCGAGGACATGGCAGTCAATGCCGAATTCTGGGGCTCTAAGTCCAGTCAGCGGAAGAAGCCGTTCCAGAAGAACAATTCAGGCCCATCTAGCTTGGACCGCATACTTGATCGTCCGTGCCAGATTCATGGCACCCTAGACAAACCACCCAATCATACAAATAGAGATTGATGGGTTTTTAAATAGGCCAGCAAATTAAGCGCCGAGAACAGGGAAAAGGGATCGCAAAGTGAGGACGATGACGAAGATCCCAAGCAACTGAACACAGGGGAACAGAAGAAGTTTCCCCCTCAGGTCAAAACGATGAACATGATATACGCTACCCACATCCCCAAGAGGGAGCGCAAGCGTGCGCTCAGGGACGTCTACGCGATAGAGCTAGTCGCCCCAAAATTTAATCCATGGTCGTCATGCCCGATCACTTTTGATCGCCGGGATCATCCGACCAGTATCCGTCACGGTGGCTCAGCTGCACTGGTCCTAGACCCAATAATTGATGGGTTCCACCTGACTCGCGTCCTTATGGACAAAGGTAGCATGTAACATCCCAAAATTCTAAATTTTGGAATGTTATAATAAATAGATAGTTTTGATTGCTCTGTGATTGATTGATTGAAAGTGAGTGAAATTCAAAACTTTTTGAAAGTTAAATGAGAGGGAATAAAAGGACTTTCCCAAACTTTCATCTTGCATTTATGATCTTCGTGAATTCAAATTCTTTTCAAATACAAAACCCTAGAGAGAAGATGACATGACTTCTTCCATTTAAATAAATCATAAAGGGTTTTGAAAAGATTTGAATTTCATTTGAAAATATTTCAAATTCAGAAATTTAAGCAACTCAATGATTTTCATGAGAGAAGATAAAATGACTTCTCCAAAACATATGAAATATGAGTTGGAAGTTTAAAAGGATCAAATTCAAAGTCCTTTTGGAAATTATTTTCAATTTGGAGATATTCGGGTTTTATTCAAATTATTTTTCTCCAAAAATAAAATATATGGAAATTAGGGTAAAATGATTCCCTACATCAGAAAATTGGAGAGAAATAAATTTGAATTAATTTTTGTATTTTTTAAAATGATTTTTAGTGGGTTTTATTGCACCAGTAGCTCTCTTTGCTTTATTTAAAAAAAATTCGGATTTTATTTGGCGTTAGTAAAATGTCCAGCTTGTAGGAAATCTTTTTCTGAAAATTTTGATATATTATACACCTATAGTATTTTTATTTATTTAGGGTTTTCTTTATTTTCTTTGCGTTGTTTTATATAAAAAAATGCTTCCACTTCGGACCGGGCCAACTGGGCCGAAGCCCAGCCAACCGGCCCAAGCCGTCGCCGTCTTCATCCTTGTGCCAGACCGGGACTCTCCCCGGAGTCCGGCGCCGCCACGGCCTCGGCGCCCCTCCCGCAAGCCGTCTGTCGCCCCCTGACCTTTAAAAGGCGGGCCTCGGACCTCTCCTCTCCTCCTCTCGCTTCGCCGCCGCCGCCCTCGCAGATCTCGCTGCCCCCGCACCGCAAACAGCCGCCGCCGCAGTTGCTCGCCGCCGGTGCCGTGCTTTGCCTCTGCTTCGCCGATGCACGCCGCGCCTTGCCGCGCCGCATCGCCGCTGCCCGCGTAGCCTCCGCCCGCCAACGCCGCCGCTGCCACGCCGGAGCTCGCCGCCCTCGCCGGATCCCCGCGCCATCTCGCCGGAGTTAACCGCCGTCATCATCGAGAACTGCTGCCGAACCGGTAATAAAACCGATCCGGTTTTCTTCGGTTTTTCTCTTGGTTTGGTGCTAGATTAGACCGGCATAGTTTTTTTCTAGTTAGTTTAGTTATTTAACGATCGTTCTCTGTTTAGGTAAATCTAGCGAATGATTTCGTTCGTTAGCATTCTGTAACGAATGTTCGCTATTTATAATTTTCTTTTTCTGTTTATTTTACACCAGGGACCTATTCGTAATTAGTTTTCTTACCATTTAGTCCCTGCTCTTCAAATGATCACATCTTTTTACCCGTTTATCCAAATCCAACAAAACCAACGCCCACTTCTTCGTTATGATCCCCTCTATCCAGTAAAACTACTTAAACATGTTTTTGAAAGTTTTAAAATTTGAATTAGATCAGATTTGAATTCAAACTATGTTTGATAGTAACTCGAGTTTTATAACTCCGATTTAATTGATTCCTTTTGGAAATCGAAACTCTTGACCTAAACTTTCTGATAAGGCCAAATCCACATAATTTTGGTACTGTTAGAAATTGTTTTATGTTGCAAGAGTTATTTGCTTGGTTTTGATGTTTTCTGAATTGTCTTCTTCGCTTTTTCCGATCTTTTGAGTGATTGCTTATGTGTGGTTACTATTGCTTGCTTATGCTAGATTGAACGGAGTGTGACGAGTAGAACTATCAGGAGTTATGAGTGTGAATCATCTTCATCAACAGTACAGGCAAGTTCACACTTTGATCATATCCCTTTTAATACCCAGTTTTTATGCATTAGTTTCAACCCTCAAACACTGCATGGTAAGGACTTGATAAATTGTGGGATTGGCAAGTAGTTGATGAGGTAGACCCTATTATCATGTTTATTATCAAACCTTTGGGAGTTACTTCTATGTTGCTTATACTGCTATGCTATGCTCGTAGACGTCGATTGGGTTTGAGTGTATTCATGAAAGATGTGAGATTGTTAATTAATGGTTCAACTTAAGGTGGCAACTTTAATACACATTTGGTGGATTGAGGCAAAGGATATCCAATGATTGCATGTATTTTTTTGGAAATCCCAGGGTACCATGTGATTTTCCTATGGACCGCCGCCCAGGCTCAAAGGGATCATAAGATTATTCATGCTGGAAACTTCCGTGTGCAGCCACATGCCATTATGGGCTCTGGCATAGTTGAGTAAGTTGTGGGAAACCTTTCCATGATGGGCTAGCAGATGTAGGGGATTGTAGGTGTACCGGCCTATCTATCGGTTAAGGGGACCTCTTCGGAAAGACTGTGTCTCGGTCACCCGTTTCTCAAACATTATGTAGTGCGAGAAATCCAATGGAGGAGATTGAGTCTTGTGGGGAAAAGTGCACAAACCTCTACAGAGTGTACAAACTAATCATGGTTAGCCGTGTCCCCGGTTATGGACATCTTGAGTATCTAGTTCTTGGATTGTAATGTTGATCTCATCACTCTAAATTAATTTTGTTGGGTTATTAATTACCTTTTATGGGATGGAGATGGGGTTTACCATTCTCAATGTTTTCAACCAACTTTGTAGTTAAATAGAATGTATTCCTTTGCAGTAGGGAAAAATTGGCTTTTCGCAAAAACATGTTAACCATAGAGCCTCCACCAGCCAAATATGCATGTAGTGATAGCTATTATTCATCATTATCCTATGGTGTGAATTTGCCAGTACATTCAATGTACTGACCCTTTGTGGCTGCAACGTCTCATGTTGCAGGAATCTTACGACGAATAAGTGATACGTTAGGGTTACAATTTCTACACTCAACTTTGCCGTTGGTGTTGATGGGAATCCACAACCTTGTTGTTACTTCCGCTATTTGGATTGAGGTAATAGTATTTACGTTACTTTATACATGTGATTTACCTCTGTTATAAATCCTAGAGTACTATGTGTGTCGGCGTACCGATCTAGGAATGACACTTAAGCACAGAGACTTGACCGTCTGAGGTCGGGTCGCTACATAGCAGCCTCAATCTGCTCTATCAGGATACAACACGAAAAATGGGCATTAACCCATCTTGAATCAAACCCACCAGGACTACCTTTAAAGGAGTCATACAGGTGTAGAGGCCCGTTGTACGGGCTCAATCACACTAGAGGTTGTCTTCGGATCTCCGGACAACTTCTGAAGCGAAGAGTTAATGTTCGATATCGTCCCCTTTCGCAGCGGCTATCACGCACTTCTCGGACGAACCGCGTTCGCTCGATTCAACGCAGTACCACACTATGCTTATCTCAAGCTCAAGATGCTCGGTCCATGTGGTGTGTTAACAGTCAACGGAAATACGGAACGCTCCCTCCGTACAGAAGAGCATACAGCTGCCATAGCAGCAAAAGTACAGAGCGGCCTTCTCAAGCAGAACCTTAATTCGGCTGCCAAGCCCACGGACACCATTAAGAGGGTCCGAACTACTCTGCAGCAGGAGAGCTTGGCTCGTCAGGAGCTCGACTAGCAATTCGGCCTCCGTCGTAGTTCTGATCAAGTGGTGGCCTTCGTGCCACGCGTACATAACTACACACTCAAAATCCCATGGGCATCGACGGAGGCATAGCTAGCTTGGGATCCGTAGTACGGCACAACTGACATCGGATACACACATACTTTCACTTTTACTTGTCTCCTTTTCAGGTCTCAATCCCACATGCACCATCTGGTGGTCTGGTCATCGGTCCTCTTGAAGGATAAACACACCAAGACGGCAAGAAACACAGACATATGGGGGACTTTTTAGGTGATTCCGTTAATGATAACTCTACCTGTTTTTCAGGACCCACAAGCAGCTCTCCCTTGGTTTCGTCATGTCAAATAGCATGTTGCTTACCACACTACTTGTATCAATGCGCCTTGATGTACTAATTAAATTACAATGAGAACAGTTTGCGGCTGGAGCTGTAGGACTCCAGCTTTTTACCTTCGTACCTTTTTTGTTTTTTTCCAGCTCCCCTGTGGATAACCCTATCTGGTAGCACCCGTACACTTTGGTACATTTCATGTTCGCCAGGGGCTGCACGACACCCCACATTACGGCAACAAAAGTCTAAACACTTTTTATAAGTATAGTTTGGCACCCCGAATTTAGCATTATATGCATTGGCTCCGAATCATGTCATTGTTCAATAGCTGGGTTGCCCGGCTCCTGTGCTTGCTACCTTGCGTTCCGCTATATCGGCTAAGGTAGTAAAGGGAGAACTACTGCGATTGTGCCTTGGTTTATCCAAAGGAGCACCTCAGTAGAGAAAGCCGAACACTGACTATCATGATGCGGCAAGAGCCGGTCAGCTGTTCGGAGGTTGCAAATCGTTGGAGATTTCTTCCGCATTACGCGAAGGATTGGTATTTCCCGATCAGACGCTTATAGCACTCTAGTTCGGATACTAGGGGCTGCGCCCATGTTTTTATTGCCGCACTCCTATGGCTAAGTGAGGGCATTACAGCCGCATAGTCTGGTTGTCTGGTTCATTGCACTAAACAACACCTTCAAGGACCATCTAATTGGATCAAGATTGTTTAGATTCCATCCCGAACACCCCTGTACTACCTACGTGGAGGCAGAAGACGACGACTGGTTAACCCTCAGATTTCATACAACACGGCCGCCCAGGAAGTAAAAATTTAAAAACATAACAAGCATTATATTGCATAAACACTTTGTTTTATCATACAAGGGGAGGGAGATCGCACACATTCATTCAAAGATAGTGTCTTTCGCACAGTGATCCGCAACAATGCGGGATCCCTCCAGGACACCATCAAAATACAACTCGGGTCGGCGGTGCTCCTTGCCCTCAGGTTGCCCCTCGGTCATTAGCTTCTTGGCATCCATCTTCGCCCAGTGTGTTTTGACGTGGGCAAAGGCCATCCGTGCACCTTCGATACAGACCGACTGCTTTATAACCTCAAGCCGGGGCCAGGCATCAACAAGTGGCTTCACAAGTCCGAAGTAGCTGCTAGGTATCGGCGCGGCAGGCCATAGTCGGACTATCAGCTCCTTCATGGCTAGCTCGGCCACCTTGTGCAGCTCGACCAGCTATTTCAGCAGGTTGTCGAAGGACACCAGATGTTCGAGCACAAGATATTGAGACCAGAACAGCTTCTCCGTAGAACTCCCTTCCTCGGCTCGATAGAACTCGGCAGCGTCTGATACGCTATGTGACAAATCCATAAACACCCTTGGAGAGCTCCAAATTCGGGTAAGTAAAAGGAACGCTTCCTTCACAGACTTGCTTTGCATAATGAAAGCCTTACCTGCCAAGATCTTCCAGGCCGCCTGGATTTCCTGAAGGGCGCTCTGGGCTTCGGCTCCAGCCTCTTGCGTGCTCTGGAGGGCCTACGCAAGATCGAACGCTTGCATCTTGGAATCACGCTCCAAGGACTAGCACTTCTTGACAGCGTCCTGGAGCTCTCGCTAAACCTCGCCGACCCGGGCCTTGTGCTTCTCGCACGTGGCGCGTTCCTTGGCCACTTTGTCCTCGGCCTTCTCTAAAGCCTTCTTGAGGGCTGCCACCTCGGTCGTGGCCCCTAATAAAAGTTCATGGCACTTTAGTCAGCACGAACCATTCATCCTTCCTAAATATACACACATGTTACTGCATACCTTTGCTATCCTCCAGCTGCTTCTTTATGAGGCTGAGCTCTTTCTCGGCCTGCTCCAGGTTCTGGTTTAGTCCGGAGACCTCCGCCATGTGAGCGGCAGCCGCCAGCAGAAACGCCTACTTATTCACATAGACATATTATGTTAGGCTCCTGCGAAAATTATTTTGATCCTGTGTTCGTCTTTTCTTTTCCGGACACCGAACAAAGCATCAGGGGCTACTGTCCACATTGTGATATTTTTCTTCAATT
The DNA here is from genome assembly GCF_003073215.2 of Triticum urartu. Lineage (NCBI taxonomy): Eukaryota > Viridiplantae > Streptophyta > Magnoliopsida > Poales > Poaceae > Triticum > Triticum urartu. The sequence continues at coordinate 355,527,297 of NC_053027.1, read as the reverse complement.
GTTACCTCAAAGCCTGTTAAAAGGCTAGTGCAGGCCTCGGTCAGTCCGCTTTTGGCGGACTAAACCTTTTCGATCACCGTATCCATAAGGACACGGTGCTCATCCACAATGGAGGCGCCTCGCAGCGCTTCCAGCAGATTATCCGGTGCCTCTGGTTGGACAGAGGTCACTGGTGGAACAGGCACACCTCCTTTCGGGGAAGGCCATTTGCTGGACTCCGGAGCCGTGTAGGTCTCCGAAATGGTATCCGGCTGAGGGCCGAAGGGAACTTGGCCCCCATTGCCAGTCCCCATGGGGGCTTTTCCCCCATGTGTCCGGCAGCCGAGGAGTCATCCTGGGACGCCACCTTAACGATTATTGGAATCTCCCGCTGGTCTGGGAAGGTCCTTTGGGACGCCACCTCGTCATCGCCCTTGGGCGAATGAGTGGGCGGTGGAGACATGCTAGCCATCTCCTTTGAGTCTAGCGAACCCTCTGTCGAGGATCACGGGGAGCCATCGCGGGCCGGACTGCAATGGCATAGTTTAAACATATTAGTATTATAAACTGGAAAGGCCAGGTATTGGGAGGTGCCTAGTTTGGTACTTATGAGGCAGCCCGAGGCTTGGTCCGGGGCATTCGCTCAGGACTGCTTTCGACATCCCATGCGGATTTATCCGCAAGGGAGCCCTTCCTCCTCTTGGGCGCCTTCGCCTCCAGATTATTGGAGGGCTCTCTTTTCTTCTCCCCCCCGGGGGGAAGCCACTCTCTTCTTCCTCCTCGCCGTCGTCTTCGGCGACTGAAGAATCAGTCTCGTCTTCGGACGACATGTTCGAAGCACCCTTTCGGCGAAGGGCACTCCTGCTCCCTTTGGTCGTCTTCTTGGCCTTCTTCTCCGGCACATCATAAGGTGCCGGAAATAGCATCTTCGTCAGGAGTGGGGTTTCCTCATCTTCGGGAAGTGGAGCTGGACAATTAATCCGCCCTGCTATGTCGATCCAGGACTGAAAATTGATAGGAAGGCTTAGACTCCTTCCCAAAATATGCCAGTAAAGGCAATACCTTGAATACATGAAAGGACTTACCGAATTGGTCTGGCACTTTAAGCTGAGCCCACGGTCCTCGGTGGTGGGCGGTGGTGTCTCACCGGCCTTAAATAGCACTTTTCAGATATCTTCATGCGTTGTGACGAAGAGCTCTCGTAGCGTCTGGTGCTTGGCCGGATCGAACTCCCACAAATAGCAAGTCCAGTGTTGGCACGGAAGGATCTGGCGAATGATCATAACCTGGATCATGTTGACGAGTTTGATCCTCTTGGTTATCATGTTCTGAACGCACGTTTGGAGCCCAGTCAGCTCGCTCGAAGAGCCCCAGGTGAGGCCCTTCTCTTGCCAGGAGGTAAGCCGCAGTGGAGCTCCGGATCAAAATTCGGGGGCCGCCGCTCAGTTGGTGTCACATGGCTCGGTGATGTAGAACCACCCCGAATACCACCCCTTCACTGTCTCCACGAAGGAGCCTTCGGGCCATGTAACGTCGGGCATCTTGCCCACCATGGCGCCTCCACACTCTGCTTGTTGGCCTCTCAACACCTTCGGCTTTACATTGAAAGTCTTCAGCCATAGGCAGAAGTGAGGCGGGATACGGAGGAAGGCCTCGCAAAGGACTATAAATGCTGAGATGTTGAGGATAAAGTTGGGGGCTAGATGATGGAAGTCCAGCCCGTAGTAAAACATCAGTCCGTAGACAAATGGGTGGAGAGGGAATCCTAGCCCACGGACGAAATGTGCAAGAAATACAACCCTCTCATGGGGCTCTGGGGTAGGGATGATTTTTCCTTCGGCCGGGAAATTGTGAACGATCTCCTTGGCCAGGTATCCGGCCTCTCGAAGCTCCTTGATGTCTTTCTTCTTGACAGAAGAAGCCATCCACTGGCCACCAGCTCCGGATCGGACATGGTTGGGGTGTTTTCTCCGACGGGGAAGCTAGGGCTTGGGCGCTGGAGCTCTAGAATGGATGGGCGGAGGAAGGAGAAGGCAGGGGTGAGAGAGGACGAATCCTTATCCCCTTATAAAAGCCGCAAATATCAAATGCCTTCTTGCTCGCCTATTCCCGAGGGCTGTGTAAGCGGCATGGTTGGGTTACCCATGCCCGTATTGATGAGAATCCCGTAATAAGGGGACACGATCTCTGCTTAGACAAGACGTGCCATTGGAAACCTCATCTCGAAACACGGGATGGCGGATAAAACGGTTCGATATAGTGACTGGGCAGACGTGATGGCATATTATAAAAAAGTTGTCAGCGGATTGGACTCATGGATTATTGTATTCTCTCTACGATTGTGTGTGGTGTGTGTTACAGGTCCGGACACGATCAATTCATCCGAAGACTATTTTGGAGTTCGGAAGCAGGAACCCGCCTTGCAATGTCGAAGACAGAACTACGTGCCGGATATCTTGTCATTGAAGCCAGGTTCAGGGGCTACTGAGGGAGTGCTGGACTAAGGGGTCCTCAGGCGTCCAGCCTGTTAGCCATGGGCCGGACTGATGGGCTGTGAAGATGCGAAGACCGAAGACTGTACCCGTGTGGGACTCTCCTTGGCGTGGAAGGCAAGCTTGGCGGCCGGATATGTAGATTCCCTTCTTTGTAACCGACCCTGTGTAACCCTAGATCCTTCTGGTATCTATATAAACCAGAGGACTTAGTTCAGATATGGGAGATTCATTATCATAGCCATACAAGCTAGACCTCTAGGGTCTAGCCATTATGATCTCGAGGTAGATCAACTCTTGTAATACTCATATTCATCAATATCAATCAAGCAGGACGTAGGGTATTACCTCCATAGAGAGGGCCCGAACCTGGGTAAACATCGTGTCCCTTGTCTCCTATTACCATCGACTTTAGACGCACAATTCGGGACCCCCTACCCGAGATCCGTCGGTTTTGACACCGACACCCTCCTCCAAAACATATGTTTCACCGTCAAAAAGAAGAAAATCGCCGCGACATATGAAGGACACAACACTGGCAACCGGAAATGGTACTCCTCTTCCCTTATTCATGCAAATCTTACGTGTCTGCTTGCATGGTATTCATCCCACATAAGACACTAGTTGACCGCTTCTTCTTGATATTAGATGTTCCTAGTAACTCGCAATGCACATGGTTTCTCCTCATATACTATTTCACCTTAGCTAGAGGTCCGTTGCCCCCTGGATTTCAATTCCTGGTCAGTTGATTCCCAATTAACGGAAGCATTCCTTGGCGTAATAGGCGCTAGTCCTCCTATTACGCTGGGGAAGCAGTGCCTCGGTGTTTATCTTAGGGCCGTGTGGGGCCTAGAGCTGCTGGTGCCCGATCTGGAGGTCGGCCGGGATTAAAGGGATGGCCTTGGGGCGCTGCCAAGCACGACGGTGGTGTGAGGTCGAGGGGAGGGAGGGGTGGTGGAGGCAGGGGTCTGGGTCAGTGGTTGCTGGCGGTTCAAGAAAGATCATCAACAGTGACTGGCGGGAGGTAGATGAAGGCCATCTGCCTGTTCCTTATAGATCGGACGGTTCATTAAAAAATCGACTGGCCTATTTATTTTCTGTCGACTGTTATTTTGATAGGACCACATGTGGTGGTGTGCTGGAGGAGTACCTGCATTTCCCAGCCATCCCTGTGCTCATATATTACAAAATCATACAAAGTAGAATCTAGTTTTGTTAGCCATGCAATGTTGTAGAGCTATCATATGTCTCCTGTCATTTATTTTTCAGCCACCTGCTATGTGCTACTTTTACAGTGCACAAGTTCAACACACACTTCACCCATACTCTCACTATTGTGTTTTTATGCAAGGGTATTTCAGACTCTGCTGCCTTGACAGAAGAAGAAAAGAAAAGAGAGAAGTCACTCTAGCTTGGTACGCAGCTAGGCCAGACACATTTCAGCACTTTAAAGGGTGTAGGGTCAGTAGATGGAGACAGTAAACGTAGCTCTGGAGTTGATGATCTCGCTCGCAATGAACCACCATCCCAGGTGCATGCTTTAACTTCGCAGTGATATATGTGGTTGCATGTTGCATACGGTGTCTAGCTTGTATTCGAAAGGTCAAAGTTGGTCTTTATTAAGATAAGGAAATATATTTTTTACATGAACCACCATCCCGGGAGCACCAGAAGACAAATAGCTAGTCATGTCACTGGCCGAGCCAGTGACAAGCCCAGCATAGACATGCATCACCTGGAAGCCAACTAAAAAGCCATGATGGTGGCGAAGCAGCCAGCTTCCCACCATGCTCTCTAGTCCTCGATGATCATGCTCACCACACCAGCTAGATGTCTAGCTTGTATGGCTTCCAATTGGGTTAAATTGCATCTGCTTAGCTTACACATTATACCTTTGAATATGACATGCCTTCCTGTTTTTGCTACGTACTAGTACATGTGTCTATTAACCATGTTCTTACATCAAACTAATGTTCTTGTGTATCCCTCATCAATCGATTATGATGAGACAGTCACCCAAGTGGGCTACTTTGAGAAAAGATCATCTTTTGAAGAATGCAGTGTCAGCCTCCCCACATGATTCTCACGAAATAGCAAGGCTAGATGAAGATAGTGAACATAGCTCTGTAGTTGATAACCACATTTCCCCTACACCGGCATAGCAGGTGCTTTCTCTAACTTGGCAGCATGATATGTGGTTGCATGTTGCATATGGTGTCTAGACTATAATTCTTCGAATCTGGTTAAATTGGATGTGCTATTCTGCTTAGTTTATACATTATACCTGTTAATGTGACATGCCTTCCTGTTTTGAGTACATAGTACATCTGTCTATTAAGCATGTCCTTACATAAATAAAACTATTGTTTTTTATATCCCTCATGAATCCATATGACGAGACACCTTTAGTATATGCAGTGTGATATTAGTTGCATCTTTCATATGATTTATAGCATGCGCTGCTTCTAATTTGTTGAAACACCATTCATGATGGGACGCTTTTAACTTGACAGAGTCGTATTGGTTGCATCTTTCATGTGGTGTCTAGCTTGCATTGCTTCTTATTTGTTGAAATGACTTCTGCTTAGTTTACACAAACAATTGTGAATATGCCATGCCGTCCTGTTTTTCATACATATTCCATCCTGGTATCATGTGTTTGCCTTACATCAAAGTAGTGATTGTCAGTACCATGCACGAATGAGTTCTGAAGAGTGAATTTTATTGCTTTTTCTTGTCGGTTTTACTTGACAATTCAAAATCAATAAAGCGGAAGGAAAGTAGCAAGGCAGCGGATATAGGTGCTCCTTCCAAATGGAGGGCCTCTACAGCTTCAACTCTGCCACCCCCTAAGAAGATTTGCAAGACAACACATGCATAGACACTCAAGTAGCTATGTTGATGATGAGCACGTCTCCCCGAGTGCACCATCACAGTTGCTCCCTCTAACTTGGCACTATTATATATGGTTGCATGTTATATATGATGGCTAGCTTGTATTGCTTCTAATTTTGTTGAATTCCATCTGCTTACTTTACACATTATATTTGTGAATAAGACACGTGTTCCTGTTTCTAGAACATACAATATATGTCTATCACACCATGTTCTTACATCAAAGTACTACTGTTGTGTAACCTGCAACAATCACTTATCATAAGACACGTTTGACTTGGGAGTGTTATGTTCGTTTCTAGCTTGTACTACATCTCGCATTCTTTTCTAGCTTGTACTACATCCCACATTCTTTTCTAGCTTGTACTACTTCTAATTTGTTGAAATGGCACTTATGACGAGACATTTTTAACTTGGTAGTGTGATATTCGTTGCATCTTTCATATGGTGTCTAGCTTTCATTGCTTCTAATTTGTTGAAATGCCTTCTCCTTAGTTTACACATCATAAGCTGTGAATATGAAATGTTGTGAATATGCAATGGCACTAATGGCGAGAGACCTTTCACTTGGTAGTGTGATGTTGTTTGCATCTTGCATATGATTTATTTCTTGTACTGCTTCACATTTTTTTTAAACACCATTTATGACGAGACACTGTTAACTTGGCCGAGCGATATTTGTAGCATCTTTCATATGGTGTCTACCTTCCATTGCATTGCTTCTAATTTAGTGAAATGTCGTCTGCTTAGTTTACACATCATAGTTCTGGTTATCTCATGCCGTCCTGTTTTTCGTACATATTACATCCTCCTATCATGTGGTTTTCTAACATCAAAGTTGAGTTCGTCTGTATCACGCATCAATTTGTTCTGAAGAACTAAATTGTTATTCGTTTTTCTTGTCGGCTTGACTTAACATGGCGTAGAGAAAGAGAAAGGAACACAGAATGACAGGGAAAGGGAAGCGAAAGAATCCTGCAGATTCTGCTCGTACTGATGGTGCAATAGAAGGTCAACATCCAGCGGAAAATTGTACAAACAGGGTATCCCGTGCTACACGAGCTACAGAACAAGCCAAACAGAAACCAATGGCTGCCACCAGACAAGCAGAGACAGCCCTAGTTGTTGCAACATCTTCCACAGTACCACCTACTTCACGACTTACTCATTGGTCAACTCAGCTAGCAGCACGTTCCCAAGCTCCCTTGCCACCTGACACTACTTCCGAAGCACTCTTGACACACGACGAGTTGGCAAGATCAGATGAACTTTGTGAGCTTCATCAGAAAGAAGGTAGTTGCCCGAGTCAAGTTATAGTTGCATGCTTCTTTATATGTAGTCTCAGAGTTTGATGTACACTAACACTTCCTATGTTCGTTGTTGGACTAGAACCTAGGCGCAAGAGGAAACAAACATCAAGGATATTGCTCGATAGGTTAACTAAATCTAGTGCAGGAAGAATGGAGATCCGTTTTGAGGCAGGTTTGATGTGACGCCCTGAGACCGATGTGCCAGGTGTCCTCCAGTTATTCGCTGTTGTTGCCTTGTCTTTTGCTTGCGTCTTGCATCTTACCATGTCATCATCTGCATTGCATCATCATGTTTTTAAAACTTGCATCCGTCCCGGCCTCCTCGTTCCTTCTATTGTCCGTTCTGAGCCCAGACACACTTGCACGCGCCCGCGGCATGTCCGAAATAGTATTTTATAAGTGGCCAGAAAATGTTCTCAGAATGGGATGAGAGTTGACGTGTGGTCTTATTATAGTGTAGATATTCCGCCGGTCAAGTTTCATCGCATTCGGAGATCGTTTGATGCCCCAACGAATAACTATAGCGGCAGTATAGCCGGTCTAACGTTGGACGTTTTCGGTCTCCGGAAACAGTCGTCGGGCCTCCCTCTCTTCTCTTCTCTCAGCTCGAGACCGTCTACACAGCCCACTACCTACCGCCAGGTCCAACCTAACCTCTCTCGTCAGCCCGCGGCCCTCCTCGCGCGCGCATCCAAAAGTTGTCCCGGACCTGAACCGGACTTTCGTCACCATTGGATCCGGATCATCTCCAAACATCTATAAAACGTCTCCGTTTTCTTATTTGGACTCCCTAGCTATTTTATTCGCGTTCGTCCGATTGCGATCGGAGGGACGAGTTAGCCCCTAACCTAAATTCATCTGATATAGATATCAGTCTAACCCTAGATCCTTTTGTACCTATTTATAGACGAACCCCTGCCCAAATCAGATCAAACCCTAACTTCTAGCCACTTGTCCCCGCCGCCGCCGCCACACTCTAATTCCCACCTCGGGATCCCTCCGTATCCAATTCCACCAACCCAGCCACTGTCCTCCTCTCCGACCCCCTCCCTGTTTTCAGTGCCGCACAAAATCGCAGCAGCAGCAACCGAGGCCCCTGCTCCCGACCTCCTCCTCATCGCTTGTGCGCCTGAGCACGCCGCCGCCCTGTTGACCGCCGTCGACCAGGCCAGGCCTCCCCTGCTCCTTTCCTTCTTCACTGCCTCTACTCCATCCTCTCACCTCTCCCTCTGCTTGTCACAGGGAACCACCGCCGCCATGGATCTCACCACTGACCGGAGCCGCTGGAGCTGAGCCGCCGTCGTCCTCCTCGACCCCACCGTCCAGATCTGCTCGGTGCCGCCCCGTTTTGCCGTTCCTCGACGTCCTTGCACCTTCCAGCGCCGCCGCTGCCTTAATTCCATCGCGCCGTCCTCGGCTTCCACTTCAACGAGCAGCAGGAGCGCCGCTCATCGTCGTTGACCTGCAGCCGCGCATGGACTCCCACGCCTTGGGCCACCTTCGGTTGCCAAGGTCCAGCCCGCTCCAGATCCGGTCGGCCTCCGCCAAGTCGCCGCTGCCTTCAGCCCTCGTCGTTGCCGGAGTTTGCGCCGCCGCTGCTCTGTTTCTGTTTCTGCTTCCTGTCGAGCAGAGCAGCGCGCCCGCTCCTCCCTGTCGCGTTGACCACGAACGCCCGAGCCAGTGGACCAAATCCTTGCCTCGAGTCCCGGCCCAGCTCGCGTCCAGACGGCCCATGAGGCCTGGTGAGCTTCAGTTCCAGCTCCCATGATGCTATTGGGCCTACCAGTTTCGGCCCATAGTATTTTTTTTCCTGCACTGCGTTTTTAATCTTTTATTCCAGAGTTTGCTGTTTTATAGAAAAGACCCTCATGTTCTTTCATTTAATATCTCACAAACTAAGCATCACTTGTAAAAACTTTGTATAGGAAACTTGCTTAGTTTTTCATCTAGTTTAGTAATATGCAACTTTCATCTATGTTTAAAATGCTGTTTGTTTAAATTTTGCTCTATGAACATGCTAAAACGCTTTAATTCATAACTAAATAACCGTAACTCGGTTTTTAATATATTTTATATGTAAATGGGCTAGAAAAATGCCTAGTTTAACATGATGCACTCATCTAGCATGTTTAACAACTCTAAAATTATGTTTAGGGCAGAACAGAACCAAACCTAATATATGCATATGAGGAGTTTCCGGACTTGTTGTTTTGTTGTTCCGGCCTCATTTAAACTTGCCTAGATTAGATAGTTTCATCATGCTTCCCCTCTTGCCATGTTTAACAACATTTAATATCGTTGGGTACATAAACGAGATCGAACTAAATAACTTGCATGTGGTGTTTCGTCAATATGCAACGGAGTTGCATGTTGAACTCCACTTAATTTGTAGGTTTATTTGTGCATTTCGCCATGCCATGCTTCATTAAACCGGACATGCATCATACTTGATTGTGCATCATGCCATGCTTATGTCGTGGTTGTTTACTATGTTGTGTGCTTCTTTCCGGTGTTGCTTCTTCGGGTTGGTTCCGATAACGTCGCGTTTGTGAGGACCCGTTCATCTACGTCTGTTTGTCTTCTTCATGGACTCGTTCTTCTTCCTTGCGGGATTTCAGGCAAGATGACCATACCCTCGAAATCACTTCTATCTTTGCTTGCTAGTTGCTCGCTCTTTTGCTATGCCTATGCTACGATGCCTACCATTTGCTTATCATGCCTCATATATTGTGAATCCAAGCCTCTAACCCACCTTGTCCTAGCAAACCGTTGTTTGGCTATGTTACCGCTTTGCTCAGCCCCTCTTATAGCGTTGTTAGTTGTAGGTGAAGTTGAAGTTTGTTCCTTATTGGAACATGGAGATGTTGTTCCTTGTTGGAACATGATTATTTGTTGGGATATCACAATATGTCTTATTTAATTAATGCACCTATATACTTGGTAAAGGGTGGAAGGCTCGGCCTTATGCCTGGTGTTTTGTTCCATTCTTGCCACCCTAGTTTCCGTCATATCGGTGTTATGTTCCCGGATTTTGCGTGCCTTACACGGTTGGGTTATAATGGGAACCCCTTGACAGTTCGCCTTGAATAAAACTCCTCCAGCCATGCCCAACATTGGTTTTACCATTTGCCACCTAGCCGTTTCTTTCCCTTGGGTAGGCCTGCCCAAGGGTCATCTTTATTAAACCCCGGGCCAGTGCTCCTCCGAGTGTTGGTCCAACCTGTCAGCTGCCAGTGACCACCGGGGGCAACTCTGGGCTGGCCTACCGGAACCTTGGACAATCCGGTGTGCCCTGAGAAAGAGATATGTGCAGCTCCTATCGGGATTTGTCGGCACATTCGGGTGGCTTTGCTGGTCTTGTTTTACCATTGCCGAAATGTCTTGTAACTGGGATTCCGAGTCTGATCGGGTCTTCCCGCTAGAAGGAATATCCCTCATTTACCGTGAGAGCTTGTGATGGGCTAAGTTGGGACACCCCTGCAGGGATTTGAACTTTCGAAAGCCGTGCCCACAGTTATGGGCAGATGGGAATTTGTTAATGTCCGGTTGTAGAAAACCTGAATTTTATCTTAATTAAAATGCATTAACCACGTGGGTAACCGTGATGGTCTCTTCTCGGCGGAGTCCGGGAAGTGAACACGGTGTTGGAGTTATGTTTGGCGTAGGTTGTTCTAGGATCACTTCTTGATCATAGTTTCTCGACCGTGCTTTTGCCTTCTCTTCTCGCTCTCATTTGCGTATATGTTAGCCACCAAATATGCTAGTCGCTTGTTGCAGCTCCACCTCATACCTTTTACCATTCCTATAAGCTTAAACAGTCTTGATCGCGAGGGTGTGAGATTGCTGAGTCCCCGTGACTCACAGATACTTCCAAAACCAGTTTGCAGGTGCCGATGTTACCGAGCAGGTGACGCAACCAAGCTCAAGGAGGAGCTCGATGAAGATCTTGTCCTTTGTGTTGTTTCGTTCTAGTTGATCAGTAGTGGAGCCCAGTCGAGACGATCGGGGATCTGTGTAGCATTTGGGGTACTCTTCTTTTATTTTGGCTCCGTAGTCGGGCCTTGATTGTAACTGGTTGATGTAATGCTTTATTCATGTAATTGTGTGAAGTGGCGATTGTAAGCCAACTATGTATCTCTTTCCCTTATGTATTACATGGGTTGTGTGAAGATTACCTCACTTGCGACATTGCTTTCAATGCGGTTATGCCTCTAAGTCGTGCTTCGACACGTGGGAGATATAGCCGCATCGAGGGCGTTACAAGTTGGTAATCAGAGCCTTCCCCGACTTTAGGAGCCCCCTGCTTGATCGAATCGTTGGCGTTGTTGAGTCTAGAAAAATGTTTTGAGTCATTTAGGAATATATATATCGGAGAGCTAGGAATTCTTTTTACTCCTCAGTCCCTTCATCGCTCTGGTGAGGCATCCTAACGTAGAGTTTTGACTCTTCTTTTCTCAAATTTCACTAAAAAAAATTTAGGATCACGCGGGTATCTTGGAATCATTCCGATGGTTTTGTGACGAGAACATTGTTCTTGGTGCCTCCTGTCATTTAGGGGTTGTGGCAGTGTCCCGGGTAGTTGAGCTCCGAGGTGTTGTTGTCACAATTTTATCGTTGCAGTTTTGGAATACCTGAGATTAGTTTCGCCGACATCGAAAATCTCTTTTATGCAGTTGTTGGTGAGATAACCTTGACACCACCCAGTACTGGGGTGGGTGTTCGGGAGTATTGCCATAACTCGTATAACAGATGCTTTTTGAAGGTTGAGGTAAACGATTTTCGAAGGTTTCTTGGTTATGTGTTGAAGGATGGATACAGCTGGATGTAGGAATTGCTAGATTTGGGTGAGATATTATGCTTCCCCTGTATCCCCAACACCTGATTGCATAACTGGAAAGTTTCGGGAGTTTATAAGTGGGAATTCAAGTAGATCTTAGGATATCTTTCCGACAAATGTATGATATGAAATTGGGGTTCGACGTCTAGTGGTCCGCCTATCCATGGTCGGTTTTACAGTGGTCTCATTTTGTCTTAAAGAGTCCTTGGCTATGCCGACTCGGGGACGCTTCGTATGTCATGTGCACTGCCTTGTACATGATGGTGCTGTACGATCGAGCCCGTGTAGGCCCCACCACGAAAACTTCGGACGAAATCTCTATCATATGTTTGTTCCGGCTTATTCTACAAGCCAATCCTTGTTTTGTTTTGAGTTGTGGTATTCGAGTTGCTTCGAAGTCAAATGTTGATTCCATACCTTCCCCAAGCGGTGTTCTCATATTCCTATGTGAATACTAATCCCTCATGATAATCGAGATTGTCATGTCAATCCTTTTCAACCGGTGTGTCTCTCTTCAAGTGGATCCGATCATTTCAATATCAGCAAGATCAATTATCAGTTCTTCTCAACGGTGTTTGTTCCATTCGTCCCAAGATGCCTTTGCTTTTCCCGCCCTCCCACCCTTTTTCTTCAAGGAATCCGATGTATTAATCAAGTATCTTTTTATTCTTGTGAAGTCTCTCCATCCTTTTCCGTCAATATTCTTATCCGGTGATTCTCATGAAGATTCTAAGGGAGCTTCTAGTTCGTCATTCATCATTCCTTTTCTTCTCCGGTGGAACCAATTCAAGCTTTGTTGATCATATTCTTTCCTCATTTCAAATACCACCTCTTACCAGTGCTTTCTCTCTTAAATCGTTCAACGGTGTTTCTTTTGAGTGGGCCTAACCCACAGGTCCTTTTCCAGGATCTTACCTGACTCTTCTTATTTATGCCAGAGCTTCTCAAATTCTTTTCAAAGTTTGACGTAAGAATGATTTATCACAGTCAAATGTATTTCTCCAAGATCTTCCAAATAATTTTCATCGTTGGCTCAACTTTTCCATTCTTCATTCCGGCGTGCCTCAATAATTCACGGTGGTGTCTCTCATCGTCTTTCACAACACTTGAAGACCGAAGAAGATTTTTCTCTCAATCTTGCTCCACTCTCCTCAAGATTCGTGGTTCAAGCTTGATACCATCCTCTCATAATTGTTTTCGATTGTGAAAATTCTTTTCACCTATCCGGAGCAATTCAGGAGTCTTTTCAGTTTGATCATCCGGAGTGCATCATCTCAGATTTATTCATTCTCAGCTTTCAGCTCTCTTTCTCTAAATCTTATCGGTGCTTCATTCTAGTGTTCTCTAATCATCTCGGAATCTCTTCGTTCACTTGTATCTAAATTCTCTCAAGTATCCTCGTTCATTTCATAATTCTAACCGGTGTTCCTTTACCTTCCTTTCGGTCATTTTAATTCTTACGGTGGTTCATGCAAGATTCCTCTTCTTTCGTTATCATATCAATTCATTCGTTGTTTCGATTCCACCGGTGTTTCGTTGAAGGCATTCTCAAGTTGGCGCGATATCTATCTTAATCTTTTCTACGAGAATAAGTAATATGCCAAATCCGTTGATTGTCATCAATTTAAATTGGTGATGGATACGCATAACGTAATTCTTATTTTTGCTTCATCGAGTGATTAATTCCCTATTCCGGAGGCTCATCAAATTCTTGTTTCCATTTGTTCATCTTTCATTTCCGGAGTTCCAAGTTTTCTCTTTATCTTGTCGCAAAGCTTCATCTAATCATTGCAAGGCTTCAACCTTACTCTTCTCATCTTTCTTTTCATTTGATCATTCCTTTGTTTACCGGAGTTCTTCATGAAGTTTCTGCATGATGGTTCATAAAAGATTTAATTCCTTTTCGAATTGTTCATCGAGATTCTTTTCAGAGGAACTCAAGCATTCTTCATCTTGCAATCCGGAGTGCAATTCTTTTCTTCCGTATCATTGGAGGTGGTATTACGTCATTCTTGATAATGTGAGTTCATGCTTCATGATTCACATGTTGTTAAGAATGAGGTATTTTAAATCCATCAATCTCTTCATTGGAGTTGTATTAGGTTATATTTCACCTAAAGCCTTCCCTAAGGATTGTGGCTATCTATGGTGTTTATTAATGACACAAGTTTCTCTTTTATCCTACCGGTGAGATAGTTTCTCGTCACCTGGTTCATATCAATCCAATTCTTCTTACCGTGAGTGCCGGGTTGTCACCTCATAATTCAAGATGTATTCCATAAGACCATATCAAGATTATTCTTTTCGTTGTTGGTTTTCCAACAACTCCGTTCTAGCATTTGTTGTAAGCGTGCTCCCTCAAGATCTTGTTTTCCCTTCGTTCATTCCAGTCCATTCTCACTTTTGTTCTGGAGGCAGTGTGTTGTTGATTTCATCAAGTATCCTCTCATCTTGTCAAGTTCATGTTGAATTCTTTCCATTTACAGTCGGAGTGCGGCCCAAATCATATCATTCTTATTCCTTCTCTATCTTGTTTTAACCGGAGTGGTTTCAATATCTACCTTGCCACTTAACCTCTAGATTCTCGTCGTATCCCAGGTTCCTCTTATCTATAGGATTGTTTAAAACTTCTTGCATCTTTGTTGGCTTCCTTCTTTCAATTTGTTTAACCTCGCAAGGTTCTTTGGGCTCACTCATTTGTCAAAGAAGCAACTTAGTTTTACCTCTTCTTTTTCTCTCCCGTTTTCCCTCCGGTGCCATTCTAGATCTCGGGACGAGATCCTCTCATAGTGGTGGAGTGTTGTGACGCCCCGAGACCGATGTGCCAGGTGTCCTCCAGTTATTCGCTGTTGTTGCCTTGTCTTTTGCTTGCGTGTTGCATATTGCCATGTCATCATCCGCATTGCATCATCATGTTTTCAAAACTTGCATCCGTCCTGGTCTCCTCGTTCCTTTCGTTGTCCGTTCTGAGCCCAGACACACTTGCACGCGCCCGCGGCATGTCCGAAATAGTATTTTATAAGTGGCTGGAAAATGTTCTCGGAATGGGATGAGAGTTGACGTGTGGTCTTATTATAGTGTAGATAGACCGCCTGTCAAGTTTCATCGCATTCGGAGATCGTTTGATGCCCCAACGGATAACTATAGCGGCAGTATAGCCAGTCTAACGTCGGACGTTTTCGGTCTCCGGAAACAGTCGCCGGGCCTCCCTCTCTTCTCTTCTCTCAGCTCGAGACCATCTACACAGCCCACTACCTACCGCCAAGTCCAACCTAACCTCTCTCGTCAGCCCGCGGCCCTCCTCGCGCGCGCGTCCGAAAGTTGTCCCGGACCCGAACCGGACTTTCGTCACCGTTGGATCCAGATCATCTCCAAACATCAAGAAAACGTCTCCATTTTCTTATTTGGACTCCCTAGCTATTTTATTCGTGTTCGTCCGATTGCGATCGGAGGGACGAGTTAGCCCCTAACCTAAATTCATCTGATATAGATATCAGTCTAACCCTAGATCCTTTTGTACCTATTCATAGACGAACCCCTGCCCAAATTAGATCAAACCCTAACTTCTAGGCACTTGTCCCCGCCGCCGCCGCCACACTCTAATCCCCACCTCGGGATCCCTCCGGATCCAATTCCACCAACCCAGCCACTGTTCTCCTCTCCGACCCCCTCCCTATTTTTCAGCGCCGCACAAAATCACAGCAGTAGCAACCGAGGCCCCTGCTCCCGGCCTCCTCCTCTTCGCTTGTGCGCCCGAGCACGCCGCCACCCTGTTGACCGCCGTCGACCAGGCCAGGCCTCCCCTGCTCCTTTCCTTGTTCCCTGCCTCTACTCCATCCTCTCACCTCTCCCTCTGCTTGTCAAAGGTAACCACCGCCGCCATGGATCTCACCATCGATCAGAGCCGCTGGAGCTGAGCCGCCGTCGTCCTCCTTGACCCCATTGTCCAGATCCGCTCGGTGCCGCCCCGTTTTGCCGTTCCTCGACGTCCCTGCACCTTCCAGCGCCGCCGCTACCTCAATTCCATCGCGCCGTCCTCGGCTTTCACTTTGACGAGCAGCAGGAGCGTCGCTCATCGTCGTTGACCTGCAGCCGCGCATGGACTCCCGCGCCTTGGGCCACCTTCGGTTGCCAAGGTCCAGCCCGCTCCAGATCCGGCCGGCCTCCGCCAAGTCGCCGCTGCCTTCAGCCCTCGTCGTTGCCAGAGTTTGCGCCGCCGCTGCTCTGTTTCTGCTTGTGCTTCCTGTCGAGCAGAGCAGCGCGCCCACTCCTCCCTGTCGCGTTGACCACGAACGCCCGAGCCAGTGGACCAAATCCTTGCCTCCAGTCCTGGCCCAGCTCGCGTCCAACTGACCTATGAGGCCTGGTGAGCTTCAGTTCCAGCTCCCATGATGCTATCGGGCCTACCAGTTTCGGCCCATAGTATTTTTTTCCTGCGCTGCGTTTTCAATCTTTTATTCCAGAGTTTGCTGTTTTACAGAAAAGACCCTCATGTTCTTTCATTTAATATCTCACAAACTAAGCATCACTTGTAAAAACTTTGTATATCAAACTTGCTTAGTTTTTCATCTAGTTTAATAGTATGCAACTTTCATCTATGTTTAAAATGTTTAAAATGTTGTTTGTTTAAATTTTGCTCTATGAACATGCTAAAATGCTTTAAATCATAACTAAATAATCGTAACTCAGTTTGTAATAAATTTTATATGTAAATGGGGTAGAAAAATGCCTAGTTTAACATCATGCACTCATCTAGCATGTTTAACAACTCTAAAATTATGTTTAGGGCAGAACAGTACCAAACCTAATATATGCATATGAGGAGTTTCCGGACTTGTTGTTTTGTTGTTCCGGCCTCATTTAAACTTGCCTAGATTAGATAGTTTCATCATGCTTCCCCTCTTGCCTTGTTTCACAACATTTAATATTGTTGGGTACATAAACGAGATCGAACTAAATAACTTGCATGTGGTGTTTCGTCAATATGCAACGGAGTTGCATGTTGAACTCCACTTAATTTGTAGGATTGTTTGTGCATTTCGCCATGCCATGCTTCATTAAACCGGACATGCATCATACTTGATTGTGCATCATGCCATGCTTATGTCGTGGTTGTTTACTATGTTGTGTGCTTCTTTCCGGTGTTGCTTCTTCGGGTTGGTTCCGATAACGTCGCGTTTGTGAGGACCCGTTCGTCTACGTCTGTTTGTCTTCTTCATGGACTTGTTCTTCTTCCTTGCGGGATTTCAGGCAAGATGTAACAGCCTCGATGCGACTATATCTCCCACGTGTCAAGGCACGACTTAGAGGCATAATCGCATTGAAGGCATATGTCGCAAGTTAGGCAATCTTCACAACATCCCATGTAATATGAACAATAAAGGGGAGATAACATAGTTGGCTTACACTCGCCACGTCAATCAAGTACATAAATAACATTACATCATCCAAACACTCATGGCCCAACTACGGCGCCAAAATAAAAGAGAACCCAACATGCGGCACGGTCCCAATCACCCCCAACTGGGCACCTCTACTGATCATCGGGAAAGGAAACATAGTAACGTTGAGAGTCCTCGTCGAACTCCCACTTGAGCTCATACGCGTCTCCTGGAGCGGAATCATCAGGCCCTGCATCTGGTGTAATAGTAATCTGTGAGCCACAGGGACTCAGCAATCTCGCACCCTCGCAATCAAGACTATTTAAGCTTGTAGGTAAGGCAAGGTAAATATGAGTGGAGCTGCAGCAAGCGACTAGCAAATATGGTGGCTAACTTATTCGCAAAAGAGAGCGAGAAGAGGAGGCAAGCGCGAGCGAGAAACTAGAGAACCACCTGCGCAAACATTACTCCAACACCGTGTCCACTTCCCGGACTCCGCCGAGAAGAGGCCATCACGGTAACACACTCAGTTGATTCATTTTAATTAATTAAGGTTCAAGTTATCTACAACCGGACATTAACAAATTCCCATCTGCCCATAACCGCGGGCACGGCTTTCGAAAGTTCAAATCCCTGCAGGGGAGTCCCAACTTAGCCCATGACAAGCTCTCACGGTCAACGAAGGAATAGACCTCCTCCCAAGACGTTCCGATCAGACTCGGTATCTCGGTTATTCAAGACATTTCGACAGTTTAAAACAAGACCAGCAACACCGCCCGAATGTGCCGACAAATCCCGATAGGAGTTGCACATATCTCTTTCTCAGGGCACACTCAGATTGTCTTGGGTACGGGTAGGCCAGCCCAGAGTTGCCCCTGGTGGCCACCGGTAGCTGACAGGTGGACCAACACTCAGAGGAACACTGGCCCGGGGGGGTTAAAATAATGATGACCCTTGAGTCTGCAGAACCCAAGGGAAAAAGAGGCTAGGTGGTAAATGGTAAAACCAAGGTTGGGCATTGCTGGAAAAGCCTTAATCAAGGCGAACTATCAAGGGGTTCCCATTATAACCCAACCGCGTAAGGAACGCAAAATCCGGGAACATAACACCGATATGACGGAAACTAGGGCGGCAAGAGTGGAACAGAACACTAGGCGAGAGGCCGAGCCTTCCACCCTTTACCAAGTATATAGATGCATTAAGATAACATGGCAATATAATGATATCCCAACAAGTAAATAAATGTTCCAACAAGGAACGGCCTCCAATCTTCACCTGCAACTAGCAACGCTATAAGAGGGGCTGAGCAAAGCGGTAACATAGCCAATCAACGGTTTGCTAGGACAAGGTGGGTTAGAGGTTTGACATGGCAATATGGGAGGCTTGAAAACAAGTGGTAGGCATCGTAGCAATGGCATAGCAAAAGAGCGAGCAAACTAGCATAGCAAAGATAGTAGTGATTTCGAGGGTATGATCATCTTGCCTGCACAGTTGTCAGAGTTGACTGGATCCTCGAAAGCAAACTCAACAGGCTCCTCATTAGCGAACTCTTCTCCCGGCTCTACCCAAACAAGACAAACAAGCAACAAGGATACAATCAACCACGTGCAAACTCAAACAATGCAATGCAAAGATGGTATGCTATGCGGGATGCGATGCGGGATGCGAAATGCAAGATATGACAGGAAATGCATGAACCTGACCTCAACTTGTAAAACCAAGTGTGCCACTGGAAAGATGAGATGAAATCGCTTGAAAACGATATAAAGAACGCCGGAATCGGAGTTACGGTTTGAAAATGGCAAGCGATTCAAATATGACACCGGTCTGCGATTTACAGCAAGTAGCCATCTAAATGCAATGAGATTAACATGCTACAGCACCCAAACATGACAACAAAATACATGGAAGGTATGCACACAAGATTCTTAACAAAAGTCTAGCACTGAGCTACGGTCAATTCATCCATTAACAGGTTCAAACAAGCATGTCAAAAATGCATATGGCAAACAGATTTCAGACTTAGTGAAATTAGCACTTGTATGGAATTTCAGATCAGGTTGCACTCTTCGTAGCAACAAAACTACATGCTACAGGACCTGAACATGGCAAAGTAAAGCATGGCATGGAGCTACTCAAAGAACTTAACAAAAGTCCCTTAGTGACCTTGAGCCAAAAGGGATCAGAAAATACAATTGCAAGCATGTGAACATAGCAAAAACATAATCAGTTTTTCAGACTTGGTGAAAAACTGGCACATGCTGAAATATAACTCAAGTAGGCATGTTTACGAGCTCGATGCACTCACTACGGTGCAAGTCATGACAAGACAAGCATACATCCATCAAGAAGGCACAAAATTCAAGCTAGACATGGCAAGAACAATAACATAGCATGCACGGATCAACTACAACATCATCGGCAAAATTGCAAACAAGTTGACAATCTGCCCAGATTCATGAAGTAGCAAAAGTAGAGCTCGATTAACTCAAGGGAGGGTGCTCCATAATTGCAAACAAAGGCATGGATGGATAGAGCACTACAATATTAACAAAACATCCTTACTGATCATCCTCAAAAGAGGCACGGATCACTAGGAAACAACATGAACATATGGCAACATGAGCTAAACAGATCAAGGACTTGGTGGAATTGTTGTCCCTGAAAACAGAATTAGCAAGTGCACCACTTTGCAAGCTTGCACTAGTCACCACACACATCACAAAAATACATGGGTTGCACCTCTGGAAAGATGACAAAACCCTTAACAAAACATATGTAGAGCACATGGGCATATCATGCACACATTAATCATGGCAAAAATGACAAAAAGCTAAATGGAGTAACAGATCTGACAATTATCTCAAGTAGCCCTCTTCTAACAGCATTTCGGGCATCAAGATGAACTCAAATGAAAATGATGCAATGGAACGAAATGATGTACTCTCTGAGATGAACATTTTGATATGCTATATGCATGAATCGGAGCTACGGATGCAAAGTTACGGGGCTATGAACATGAGCACTTGGATCTGAGAAAACTGGGACTTAGACGAAAATTCAACCTCTCTCAGATCTAGGGTTTCACGGAACCCGAGGCGGCGGCGGATCACTGTTCACCAGCGAGTGGTGGTGGCCGGGGCCGGCGAGGACGGCGGGTGCTCCGGCGAGGGAGCTCGTTGGCGTCGAGGGGGAAGGAGGAGGACGGCGGAGCGCGGGATCCGAGGAGGCGGCTGCTTCGGGCGGCGGGAACGGCGCGGCGGGGCGGCGGCCCGGCGAGCGGCGGACGAGGCGGCGGGCGGCGACTATGGCGCCACGGCGGCGCCGGACGGCGAGCGGGCTCGGCCGCGGGGAAGAGGAGGCGGGCGGCGGCGCGGTAGATCTGGGCCGCGGGGGCCCCGGATGGGCCTCGCGGGCCTCGGCGGCGGTGGCGGTGGCGCGCCACGCGGCAGCTTGCCACTGGTGCGGCCGGGCGGCGGCGATTTTGTCCGGCCTGGACGGACGTGTCCGGCCGGCGCGGAGGCGAAATTAGGGTTTTCGGGGGAGAGGAAGATCCGGATTTGGAGGGGGTGCTAGTTTTATAGGTAGAGGGAGCTAGGAGAGTCCAAATGAGGTGCGGTTTTCGGCCACGCGATCGTGATCAAACGCTCTAGATGATGGAGCATAGTTAGGTGGGTTTTGGGACAAATTGGAGGGGTGTTGGGCTGCAACACACAGGAGGCCTTTTCGGTCCCTCGGTTAACCGTTGGAGTATCAAACGAAGTCCAAATGATACGAAACTTGACAAGCGGTCTACCGGTAGTAAACCAAGGCCGCTTGGCAAGTCTCGGTCCAATCCGGAAAAGTTTAATCCCCACACACGAAAGAAAGGTAGAATTGACCACCGGAGGAGAACGAAGCACCGGAATGCAAAACGGACAACGGGGAAAATGCTCGAATGCATGAGATGAACACATATGCAAATGCAATGCACATGATGACATGATATGAGATGCATGACAACGATAACAACACACGGAGACAAAGACCCGAACCTGAGATAATAAAAATAACTTAACACCGGAAACGGCAAGAGTTGGAGTACAAATTGGGAAAGTTACATCCGGGGTGTTACAGAAGATGACCATACCCTCGAAATCACTTCTATCTTTGCTTGCTAGTTGCTCGCTCTTTTGCTATGCCTATGCTACGATACCTACCACTTGCTTATCATGCCTCATATATTGTTAAGCCAAGCCTCCAACCCACCTTGTCCTAGCAAACCGTTGTTTGGTTATGTTACCGCTTTGCTCAGCCCCTCTTATAGCGTTGTTAGTTGTAGGTGAAGTTGAAGTTTGTTCCTTATTGGAACATGGAGATGTTGTTCCTTGTTGGAACATGATTATTTGTTGGGATATCACAATATGTCTTATTTAATTAATGCACCTATATACTTGGTAAAGGGTGGAAGGCTCGGCCTTATGCCTGGTGTTTTGTTCCACTCTTGCCGCCCTAGTTTCCGTCATATCGGTGTTATGTTCCCGGATTTTGCGTGCCTTACACGGTTGGGTTATAATGGGAACCCCTTGACAGTTCGCCTTGAATAAAACTCCTCCAGCAATGCCCAACATTGGTTTTACCATTTGCCACCTAGCCTTTTCTTTCCCTTGGGTAGGCCTGCCCAAGGGTCATCTTTATTAAACCCCGGGCCAGTGCTCCTCCGAGTGTTGGTCCAACCTGTCAGCTGCCGGTGACCACCAGGGGCAACTCTAGGCTGGCCTACCGGAACCTTGGACAATCCGGTGTGCCCTGAGAAAGAGATATGTGCAGCTCCTATCGGGATTTGTTGGCATATTCGGGTGGCTTTGCTGGTCTTGTTTTACCATTGTCAAAATGTCTTGTAACCGGGATTCCGAGTCTGATCGGATCTTCCCGCTAGAAGGAATATCCTTCATTGATCGTGAGAGCTTGTGATGGGCTAAGTTGGGACACCCCTGCAGGGATTTGAACTTTCGAAAGCCGTGCCCACGGTTATGGGCAGATGGGAATTTGTTAATGTCCGGTTGTAGAAAACCTGAATTTTATCTTAATTAAAATTCATCAACTGCATGGGTAACCGTGATGGTCTCTTCTCGGCGGAGTCCGAGAAGTGAACACGGTGTTGGAGTTATGTTTGGCGTAGGTTGTTCTAGGATCACTTCTTGATCATAGTTTCTCGACCGTTCTTTTGCCTTCTCTTCTCGCTCTCATTTGCGTATATGTTAGCCACCAAATATGCTAGTCGCTTGCTGCAGCTCCACCTCGTCCCTTTTACCCTTCCTATAAGCTTAAATAGTCTTGATCGCGAGGGTGTGAGATTGCTGAGTCCCCGTGACTCACAGATACTTCCAAAACCAGTTTGCAGGTGCCGATGTTACCGAGCAGGTGACGCAACCAAGCTCAAGGAGGAGCTCGATGAAGATCTTGTCCTTTGTGTTGTTTCGTTCTAGTTGATCAGTAGTGGAGCCCAGTCGAGACGATCGGGGATCTGTGTAGCATTTGGGGTACTCTTCTTTTATTTTGGCTCCGTAGTCGGGCCTTGATTGTAACTGGTTGAGGTAATGCTTTATTCATGTAATTGTGTGAAGTGGCGATTGTAAGCCAACTATGTATCTCTTTCCCTTATGTATTACATGGGTTGTGTGAAGATTACCTCACTTGAGACATTGCTTTCAATGCGGTTATGCCTCTAAGTCGTGCTTCGACTCGTGGGAGATATAGCCGCATCGAGGGCGTTACATTTGAAAAGGCCACGTGATGCTACAGAGTTAGCCAAATTAGTATCAGAGGCAGCGGTTGTCGTTAGATGTCATGTACATATCCTCCCAACATGGATTCAATACAGGAATGACTAAGACGAAACCCAGTTCAACACCTTCCTCGACCATTTATCAGTAAGTATGGTTATATATGGAAACTAGTAATATCGTCTTGCTCTGTCCCATACTTTATGGGTTGCTGATAATGAGACTCCCATAATTTTCAACAGATGAGGTTCAAGTTGGATAGCCAGGATGATGCAACCCGACAAGCTTGCACCCATGTTTTGAAGTCTGCTCTGCGACAGTATCAGTATAACTTGAGGAAAAGTCACATTGAAGGCAAGGCTAACAGTGAACTTGCCCGAACATCTCTAGTGGAAAATATATCGGGTGAAGACTGGAGAGGCCTCGTTAAACACTGGTCTGATACAAAGTATCAGATACATTATATATATATATATGTATGTATGATGAGATCACATGTTGAAGTCCTATTTATGCATGTGCCTCACAAATCTATCTTCTTATAGGTGAACTGTTCAAAGAACAAGGCCAATTGTACGAAAGTGAAATTCCAGCAGACGACAGGATATCATAGGTATATTGCACACTACGAGGCTCTTGTAATTAGCTGTTGTTTCACTCTTTTCGATGTACCATATTATCAGATCTATATTGACTTGTTCCAAATGCAGAGGAAAGCCCGCAAGGACCAAGAAGTACCTGAACCAAATGCTATGGAAATCTTCAAGGACTGTCACACCAGTAAGACGAAGGGCATGACTACACCAGTCAAAGCCGCTGTTGTAAGTCCTTAATCCTCATGCCTTTTAACTACAACTTACTCTAACTTGTGCCTTGAACTGCATGGTTTGCAGCCAATGTCTATTACTCTTTTCAATTTTATACGCAATTGTCTTAGCGTATCATTACACCTTTCAAGGTTTAAAAGAGAGGAGTGATGTTCCTTTGATCTTGATCTGTAATCTAGTTCCGTGTTGGACTTTCCCACACAACGTTACAATTGCCTCTTTGTCTGTTCTTAGTTGTTTTGTGATATGAATGATGTCATGCTATGCTTACTATATTATAAACTTTGTCTCTTTATCCTTAGCTGTCAATACAATGTGAAGAAATAGACAATATATCAGCCATGGTACATGGTCATATGTTTGGAACCTGGTTTTAGTATGTACTTTGCAGTAAAATACAACTAATATTTTACATGGGTTCACCAGAATAAGTTCTGTATATAGACCAAAGCTATTTTGTTTGGTTTTGTTGCCTCCTTAATATCTTCTATTCTGGTACTACTAATGTAAAAACTCAACTTTTCAGCAAGCTATGGAAAAAATGGTGGAACCGCCACCTTCTGAAGGTGGCGAGGCAACTATAATCGCAATGTCAGCTCTTGCTGCAGTGGGTTAGTACTTGTCCACTAACAGTGCCAAAAGCACGTTCCTGTGTAATACTGGGTTGGTTGTTAAGGAAATATCATCCAAACAGCCTCATCATCAAGATATGCAAGCTCAAAACAATGTTATATTTGCGCTCCAGACACAAGTTCATTCCCTAACAGAGACCCTTTGTGAAACAAGGGCAAACATTGTTTGATGTCGTCAAGATATGCATGGTTTTGAAACCAGACTATCAGACATTTGCTATGTTGTTAAGGAGCCTAGGAGAAATGAAGGCGAAGGTTATGGTGCTCCATCGGACAATACAACATGAAAACATAACAGTCAGGTCAAATGAACTGAGCATCTGAACTTCTGTTGGTGCATTTATCTGCCAGACTGTTAACTTTTATGTCAACCTTCCTTTTGTTTTATAGTTGTAATTTGTTTTGTTGCGATACAAAATTTGTTCTTAATGTGCAGCCACCGGTTGAAGAAAACAGCAAGCCATTTTTGTAGTGTAGGGTGTTCCCTATATTTGCACTGGTGGCGATCTTTGATGCCCAGTGGATGTAATCTGTGTAATCGCCTTAATAGTCTAGCGTTAGTTTCGGGCTTATTTATTTCCTAGTCTTGTTTTTTGCTGTTTTGCTAGTGGCTGCAACAACCATGGGCCATATACAGATCGTGGTAACCTTCACCCTGCTACAAGCCGTAGGATCCATGGGCCTCCTACGGGCCGTCGATAAATGGGCCTCCAACAGGGCCGTAGAATCGGTGGGCCACGGGCCGTTGGATAAATGGGCCTACATGGGGCGTAAACAGGCGTAATTCGTATCGGCCCAGCACGGTAACGGTCCGTTAACAGGCAGGAGGACAACAACGGCTTAATTTCAACACAGGCATAATGGGTCATTAATGGGCCAGAATATGGGACGGGCTGGAAATGGCGCAACGGGTTAACAGGCCACCAACGGGCTGACTCTTGCCACGGGCCGAATTTGTCCCATTAGGGGAACATGGTAGTAACGGGCCGGAAGTAATCGAGGGCTGGAAAGGAGCCCAAGAACGTATGGGCCGTTAGTAGGCTTAAAGCTAACACGAGCAGGAAACGACCCATGTGAATCATGGGCCGTTAATGGGTACAAAGAGATTTACTGTTCATTATGGGCTAGAGTCACCGTGGGCCTTTAAAGGGCTTAAAGATAAGAAAGGCCTCATATAGGTCGAAAGACGTCATGGGCCATACATGGGCCGAAAGTGAATAGGGCTGGTGTTATATTTGATGGCCCACCTGACGTTGTTGGGCCGATTTCGGGTAGGCCCTGACGGTCCGGGAGTTACCGGCCCGAAAAATGGGCTATTTGCGAAGAGACCGTTAACAGGCTTTTCATGGGCCAGCCCGCTAACTTTTGACCAAGTCAAATGGCCCGGCCTTTGTAAGCTAAATGGGCCAGTGGTGGGCCATCGCACGTGTCGACATATCATAGGCGCCTATTTGACCCATTGACGAGCTGACACGTGTTTCCTCCGGCCAATCAGAATTTTACACGTGGAAAATTCCCATTGGTTTGGGCTGTTAACGGGTTATCGGATCCAAAACAGGACTCGATAGCTTAATGGCGACCCGTTACGGTGGATGCCACATGTCGGTCACCCTTGACGAAAGCACTTCTATGACGCGCGATTTATCGTCATGGAAGTGGACACTTCCGTGATGATAATTTTGGTAATGTCATGGAACACTTCTACGACAGCACATGTATGACTATCTTGATTCTGTCATAAAATCATCATGGATGTACATGCATGACAAAAAAGTGACCTACTGTGACAAACACGTATCATCACGAAAAGTGTATTTTTTTTGTAGTGAGTACGGAGTAAACGACCTTCTGTTCGACCGGCTACAGTCAAAACGGGATCCTGTTTGATACATCTCCAACATATCTATAATTTTTGATTGCTCCATGCTATATTATCTACTGTTTTGGACATTATTGGGCTTTATTATCCACTTTTATATTATTTTTGGGACTAACCTATTAACTGGAGGCCCAACCCAGAATTGCTGTTTTTTGCCTATTTTAGGGTTTCGAAGAAAAGGAATATCAAAAGTCCAAACGGAATGTAACCTTCGGGAACGTGATTTTCTCAACGAACAAGACCCAGGAGACTTGGACCCTACATCAAGACACAAAAGAGGAGGCCACGACGTAGGGGGGCGCGCCTACCCCCCCCCCCCCCCCCCCCCCCAAGCGCGCCCTCTACCCTTGTGGGCCCCCTTCTGCTCCACCGACGTACTCCTTCCTCCTATATATACCTACGTACCCCCAAACGATCAGATACAGAGCCAAAACCCTAATTCCACCGCCGCAACTTTCTGTATCCACGAGATCCCGTCTTGGGGCCTGTTCCGGAGCTCCGCCGGAGGGGGCATCGATCACGGAGGGCTTCTACATCAACACCATAGCCCCTCCGATGAAGTGTGAGTAGTTCACCTCAGACCTACGGTGCCATAGTTATTAGCTAGATGGCTTCTTCTCTCTTTTTGGATCTCAATACAATGTTCTTCCCCTCTCTTGTGGAGAACTATTCTATGTAATCTTCTTTTTGCGGTGTGTTTGTTGAGGCCGATGAATTGTGGGTTTATGATCAAGTCTATCTATGAACAATATTTGAATCTTATCTGAATTCTTTTATGTATGATTGGTTATCTTTGCAAGTCTCTTCGAATTATCAATTTGGTTTGGCCTACTAGATTGATCTTTCTTGCAACGGGAGAAGTGCTTAGCTTTGGGTTCAATCTTGCGGTGTCCTTTCCCAATGATAGTAGGGGCAGCAAGGCACATATTGTATTGCTGACATCGAGGATAACAAGATGGGGTTTTCATCATATTGCATGAGTTTATCCCTCTACATCATGTCATCTTCCTTAAGGCGTTACTCTGTTTTTAACTTAATATTCTAGATGCATGCTGGATAGTGGTCGATGAGTGGAGTAATAGTAGTAGATGCAGGCAGGAGTCGGTCTATTTGTCTCGGGCGTGATGCCTACATACATGATCATACCTAGATATTCTCATAACTATGCTCAATTCTGTCAATTGCTCAACAGTAATTTGTTCACCCACCGTAGAATACTTATGCTCTCGAGAGAAGCCACTAGTGAAACTATGGCCCCCGGGTCTATCTTCATCATATTATTCTCCTACTACTTAGTTATTTACTTTATTTTATTTTACTTTGCATCTTTATCACAAAAATACCAAAAATATTATCTTATCATATCTATCAGATCGCCCTCTCTCTCTATCCTCCCTCTCTTTCCCTATTTGCCTCTTCTTTTGTTTGCCTTCTTCCCGTATGTATCGTTGTTTGTGGTTCCATGTGCCTTCTATTTGCTTGCATGTTTGCTTGCTAAAAATCTATTGATATGGATCCACTTAAAGTGTTCTACTTAGATCATCTTCGATCCTTATGCGCTCATGCTGATACCCCAACTAGCCTAGTTGATGGGAAATCTATAGATGAGCATGCTCATTTTGTGCGTCACCGTTTGTCTGAAAAAGGGAGACTCTTATGGAATCAAATAAACAGATTGTTGTCTTATGCTTGGAATCTTTGTGAAATTTGTGATTTTACTTGTTTCTCTAAGAACCCTAAAAAACACCTCCCCTACCTATGTGAGTTTAATGATATTGAAATCTTATCTTCTTATGCAAAGGGTGTTTATAGCTACTACGATATAGAACAAATTGAAGAATTTGTTGCTTTTAAAGGTGCTTATGAAGTTGCTTCTTTGATTGAAAAATATGATATTACTCTCTATGAATCTGAAAATTTTGACATACTTAAATATTGCTATGAAAACTATGCTCATAATGTCTATGTCAAAGAATTAATTGAAAGAATGACCATTGCTTCGGAAGAATATAATGATATGCATGAATCTATAGATAATTATGATTCCGATGATTTGATTGAAATATCCCTTGATGAACATGATGCTTGCTATTCTTGTGGCCATGATGCCAATATTTATGAAGATGAATTTGCTATAGTTCCTTATGTTAAACATGAGATCGTTGCTATTGCACCCATACTTAATAGTTCCTTCGATGAAAAGCATGATTGCAATGATGTTATTATAAATTCTCTTAATTTCAATTGTGTTCATGATATGCAAAACCCAAAGTTTGGGGATGCTAGTTTTGCTATGACTACTATTTGTTGCAATGATCATGATTGGGGTGATTCTACTTTTGATCTTTAAAATTTATTTGAGCCCCATGATGAATATGAGATTGATAATAGTGTTTGCAATATTATTGGAAGTGGGTTTGGAAGAGTGTCAACTTTAGATCCCACTATTTTGGAAGAATGTCAACTTTGCATACATGTGGATCTTGATAAGAATATGTTTTGTGATAGCTATATTGTTGAATTTGCTTATGATCCTACATGTAATTATTATGAGAGAGGAAAATATGGTTGTAGAAATTTTCATGTTACTAAACTACCTCTCGTTATGTTGAGATTGCTATTGTTTCTTTCCTCTTCCTTGCATATGCTAGTTTTTGCTTGCCTTGATAATTTGTTTGCCTATACGATGCCAATGCATAGGAAGTATGTTAGACTTAGATGTGTTTGTCACATGCTTTATGATGCTCTTTTGTGCTTCAATTCTTGTCTTTCATGTGAGCATCATTAAAATTATCAATGCCTAGCTAGGGGCGTTAAACGATAGCGCTTGTTGGGAGGCAACCCAATTTTATTTTTATTCCTTGCTTTTTGATCCTGTTTAGTAATAAATAATTTATCTAGCCTCTGTTTTGGTCGTGTTTTTTTGTGTTTAATTAGTGTTTGTGCCAAGTAGAACCGTTGGGAAGACTTGGGGAAAGTCTTGTTACACTTGCTGTAAAAAAATAGAAACTTTAGCACTCACGAGAACTGCTGCCAATTTTATTTGGAAAGTTATTTAGTTAATTATTTTTGAAGATGATTAATAGATAAATTCCTCACGTCCAGCTATTTATTTTAGAATTTTTGGGGTTCAAGATCTTGCGCTAGCTACAAATTACTACAGGCTGTTCTGTTTCTGACAAATTCTGTTTTTCGTGTGTTGTTTGCTTATTTTGATGAATCTATGGCTAGTAAAATATTTTATAAACCATAGAGAAGTTGGAATACTGTAGGTTTAACACCAATATAAATAAAGAATGAGTTCATTACTGTACCTTGAAGTGGTCTTTTGTTTTCTTTCGCTAACGGAGCTCACGAGATTTTCTACTTTGAGTTTTGTGTTGTGAAGTTTTCAAGTTTTGGGTAAAGATTTGATGAATTATGGAACAAGGAGTGGCAAGAGACTAAGCTTGGGGATGCCCATGGCACCCCCAAGATAATCTAAGGACACCTAAAAGCCAAATCTTGGGGATGCCCCGGAAGGCATCCCCTCTTTCGTCTACTTCTATCGGTAACTTTACTTGGAGCTATATTTTTATTCGCCACATGATATGTGTTTTGCTTGGAGCGTCTTGTATGATTTGAGTCTTTACTTTTTAGTTTACCACAATCATCCTTGCTGTACACACCTTTTGAGAGAGCCATACATGATTTGGAATTTGTTAGAATACTCTATGTGCTTCGCTTATATCTTTTGAGTTATATAGTTTTGCTCTAGTACTTCACTTATATCTTTTAGAGCACGGTGGTGGATTTGTTTTATAGAAACTATTGATCTCTCATGCTTCACTTGGATTATTTTTAGAGTCTTAAATAGCATGGTAATTTTCTTAAAATCCTAATATGGTTGGTATACAAGATTAATAATAAAACTTTCTTATGAGTGTGTTGAATACTATGAGAAGTTTGATGCTTGATAATTGTTTTGAGATATGAAGATGGTGATATTAAAGTTGTGCTAGTTGAGTAGTTGTGAATTTGAAGAATACTTGTGTTAAGGTTTGTGATTCCTGTAGCATGCACGTATGGTGAACCGTTATGTGATGAAGTTGGAGCATGATTTATTTATTGATTGTCTTCCTTATGAGTGGCGGTCGGGGACGATCGATGGTCTTTTCCTACCAATCTATCCCCCTAGGAGCATGCGCGTAATAGTTTTCTTTGATAACTTATAGATTTTTGCAATAAGTACATGAGTTCTTTATGACTAATGTTCAGTCCATGGATTATACGCACTTTTCTCACCCTTCCACCATTGCTAGCCTGTCTAATACCGCACACCTTTCACCGGTATCATACACCCACCATTACCTTCCTCAAAACAGCCACCATACCTACCTATTATGGCATTTCCATAGCCATTCCAAGATATATTGACATGCAACTTTCCACCGTTTCGTTTATTATGACACACTCCATCATTGTCATATTGCTTAGCATGATCATGCAGTTGACATAGTATTTGTGGCAAAGACACCGTTCATAATTCTTTCATACATGTCAATCATGAGTCATTGCATATCCCTGTACACCGCCGGAGGCATTCATATAGAATCATATTTTGTTCTAAGTATCGAGTTGTAATTGTTGAGTTGTAAGAAAATAAAAGTGTGATGATCATCATTATTAGAGCATTGTCCCAGTGAGGAAAGGATGATGGAGACTATGATTCCCCCACAAGTCGGGATGAGACTCCAGACAAAAAAAGAGAAAGAAAAGAGGCCATAAATAAAGAGAAAAGGCCCAAATAAAAAAATGAGAAAAAAGAGAGAAGGGGCAATGCTACTATCCTTTTACCACACTTGTGCTTCAAAGTAGCACCATGATATTCATAGTAGAGAGTCTCTCATTTTTGTCACTTTCAAATACTAGTTGGAAATTTTCATTATATAACTTGGCTTGTATATTCCAATGATGGGCTTCCTCAAAATGCCCTAGGTCTTCATGAGCAAGCAAGTTGGATGCAGACCCATTTAGTTTCTTTTTGAGCTTTCATATACTTATAGCTCTAGTGCATCCGTTGCATGGGAATCCCTACTCACTCACATTGATATCTATTGATGGGCATCTCCATAGCCCGTTGATACGCCTAGTTGATGTGAGACTATCTTCTCCCTTTTTGTCTTCTCCACAACCACCATTCTATTTCACCTATAGTGCTATATCCATGGCTCACGCTCATGTATTGCGTGAAGATTGAAAAAGTTTTGAGAATGTCAAAAGTATGAAATAATTGCTTGGCTTGTCATCGGGGTTGTGCGTGATTTAAATACTTTGTGTGGTGAAGATAGATCATAGCCAGACTATATGATTTTGTAGGGATAACTTTCTTTGGCCATGTTATTTTGAGAAGACATAATTGCCTTGTTAGTATGCTTGAAGTATTATTATTTTTGTTTCATTATGAACTTTTTTCTTGAATCTTCTGGATCTGAATATTCATACCACAATTAAGAAGAATTACATTAAAATTATGCCAAGTAGCACTCCGCATCAAAAATTCTGTTTTTATCATTTACCTACTCGAGGACGAGCAGGAATTAAGCTTGGGGATGCTTGATACGTCTCCAACGTATCTATAATTTTTGATTGCTCCATGCTATATTATCTAATGTTTTGGACATTATTGGGCTTTATTATCCACTTTTATATTATTTTTGGGACTAGCCTATTAACCGGAGGCCCAGCCCAGAATTGATGTTTTTTGCCTGTTAGGGTTTCGAAGAAAAGGAATATCAAACGGAGTCGAAACGAAATGAAACCTTCGGGAACATGATTTTCTCAACGAACAAGACCCAGGACACTTGGACCCTTCGTCAAAACACAAAAGAGGAGGCCACGAGGTAGGGCGACGCACCTACCCCCCAGGCGTGCCCTCTACCCTCGTGGGCCCCCTGTTGCTCCACCGACATACTCCTTCCTCCTACATATACCTACATACCCCCAAACGATCAGATACAGAGCCAAAACCCTAATTCCACCACCGCAACTTTCTGTATCCACGAGATCCCATCTTGGGGCCTGTTCTAGAGCTCCGCCAGAGGGGGCATCGATCACGGAGGGCTTCTACATCAACACCATAGCCCCTCTAATGAAGTGTGGGTAGTTCACCTCAGACCTACGGGTCCATAGTTATTAGCTAGATGGCTTCTTCTCTCTTTTTGGATCTCAATACAATGTTCTTCCCCTCTCTTGTGGAGAACTATTCGATGTAATCTTCATTTTGCGGTGTGTTTGTTGAGACTGATGAATTGTGGGTTTATGATCAAGTCTATCTACGAATAATATTTGAATCTTATCTGAATTCTTTTATGTATGATTGGTTATCTTTGCAAGTCTCTTCGAATTATCAGTTTGGTTTGGCCTACTAGATTGATTTTTCTTGCAATAGGAGAAGTGCTTAGTTTTGGGTTCAATCCTGCGGTGTGCTTTCCTAGTGATAGCAGGGGCAGCAAGGCATGTATTGTATTGTTGCCATCGAGGATAACAAGATGGGGTTTTCATCATATTGCATGAGTTTATCCCTCTACATCATGTCATCTTGCTTAAGGCGTTACTCTGTTTTTAATTTAATACTCTAGATGCATGCTGGATAGCGGTCGATGAGTGGAGTAATAGTAGTAGATGCAGGCAGGAGTCGGTCTACTTGTCTCTGACGTGATGCCTATATACATGATCATACCTAGATATTCTCATAACTATGCTCAATTCTGTCAATTGCTCAACAGTAATTTATTCACACACCGTAGAATACTTATGCTCTCA
This sequence comes from Triticum urartu, assembly GCF_003073215.2. Lineage (NCBI taxonomy): Eukaryota > Viridiplantae > Streptophyta > Magnoliopsida > Poales > Poaceae > Triticum > Triticum urartu. The sequence continues at coordinate 355,494,496 of NC_053027.1, read as the reverse complement.
AGAGAAGCCACTAGTGAAACCTATGGCCCCCGGGTCTATCTTCATCATATTAATCTCCTACTACTTAGTTATTTCCTTTGTTTTTTACTTTGCTTTTATTTTACTTTGCATCTTTATCACAAAGATACCAAAAATATTATCTTATCATATCTATCAGATCTCACTCTCGTAAGTGGCCACGTAGGGATTGACAACTCCTTATCGCGTGGTTGCGAGGATTTATTTGTTTTGTGCAGGTGCGAGGGACTGGTGCGTAGCCTCCTACTATATTGATACCTTGGTTCTCAAAAACTAAGGGAAATACTTACGCTACTTTGCTGCATCATCCCTTCCTCTTCGGGGAAAACCAACGCAGTGCTCAAGAGGTAGCACTGTTCATCGGGAAGGGTTTGGCGTACCGCAAAATGGAAGAAACGGACTTGTGTTGGAGCGCTATGGTCGAAACGGGGGTCCTGTTCATCGGTAGGGGTGTGGCATACCGCAAAACAGGATTCCATGGTTTACTGTTCAGCCACCGTCGACTTCCTTCAGCCTCCACATGCAATGTTCATCCACCGCGTCTTCCTCCTGCCTCCACCAGCTACTGTTCATCCACGGGCTACGTTCATCCAACCCTCCACCGGCTATTGTTCAACCAGCCCTCCACGGGGTCATGTTCATCCACCCCCAACCAACTCAGCTGTGGCGGCCTCCTCTCGGGGTCATGTTCATCCAGCGACAACGGACTATATACTACCACGGGCTCCTGTTCATCCAACCCCCACTGGAACTGTTCATCCAACCCCGCACATACGTCTCGACTTGTTCAACCAACCCCCACGTTCACTGCTCATCAAGAGGTAGCAGGTTCGATCGGCTTCATTAAGCAGCAGCCGCAGTGATCGATCAGTCGGCTTCAGTTCGCAGCAGTAGCGAAGGAATCACTCGGGTTTAGTTAACAGCCAGATCGATCGCTCGGGTTCAGTAACATAGCTAGTCAAATCGCTCGAGTTCAGTAAGTGAATGCCTCTCTCGGGTTCAGTTAGATCCCAATGCCTCGCACACGCGTGCGTACGTATACGAGAGAAACGCACAATCCCTCCCCGCATCACTCGGCCCCCACCACCCAGCGTAACCGGGAACTCCCTGAAATTTTCCTCGCCCTCGGTTCTACCACGATTTTTTCCGTCATGGACGGCCCAAAGAATGTCACGCAGGTGCATCTCCGGCCCGCCCAGGATGAAAAGCCCATTTTCTGTCATGATTTTTTGTCATAGAAGTAGCAACCCACCACATCTATGATGATACCGGGTTTTGTCACAATTATCATCATAGAAGTGTCACAAGCATGATAGAAAAAAATTGTTCAGGCCAAAATGTCATGGATGTGTGTTTTTTATAGTGTTGTCGGCCTCTCCTGGCCAACAAAGGACATTTCTCTTGGAATCTTTAACTTCTATGTTGGTTTGGTCTTCTTAATACGCTCCTTGGTCTCACGAAGAGCGGCTTCTCTGGCTGGGCATCGCGTGGACCTGATTGGGCTCGTACTAACTGGTCCAGCTAAATTGAGGTAGCTATTCCCTCGGCACGCCCTGGCCAGCGGGGCGGAGGCATTTTGTCCGTGCACAAGTCAGGGGAAGTATACACCCCTGTATGTGTACCCCGACAATTTCCCTTTGATTTTCTTGTTTTTCTCCTCACGTTGTTACAAAACTAGCGGCCATACCCACATATAAACCCACGTATATATATGGGCATGGACACTGGCTAGTAAGTCGATTCAATATACACTCCCACACAGAATGCAAAACTTGCTGGTACACGTACACGTATATATCTTACTAGTATTGCACCCGTAAACCTAATTTAACTAGAACTAGTACTAATTCTTCTTACGTGCACAACTAGCTAGGACCCAAACTTGTCTACTTACCGACTCTTCACAATACCAACTGAAGATTACCTAACATATTAGGTATCCATAGTTGTGCATCTTCATCCCATAACATATACTCCATGCTAGTAAACTCCTACCACTTCTAAAAGATGCACACGTCAATGCTAGTTATACTCTAGTTATTTTCATCACATGCCTACTATGTATCTTGCACGTAGGGAACATGTATGAGAGGAAACATATAGAACGTGTGAATCTTCAATGCACGCAATTACCTACGGTGCCGATCCTTGAAGGGTCTTGCTCTCCTCCGATCAATTTTGATGCATCCTTCTTCTCAAACAAATTCCATCCGTCGACAAGCTAATCCTCACGTTCTATCTATGGGTTCAATCTAAGGTTTCTGAGAGCAAGGTGTCGACTGTAGCATTTGCGGTTGGGAGGGAAAAGGGTGTGGAGGTTGGCCTAATATTCCCATATAGAAAAAATTCCAGGGTATTATTATGGTACAATTAAATGAACGACTCACATGATAAATTAGTAGAATCCGACATAGTCCGTAGCATAGTCGGGATTCTACCATTTTGTACAGGATTCTATGATTTGGATCCCGAGTCAACATGGATTTTTCCTGCAGTGGATTCATAGTGGGACTTGGATTGACATGCTTCCTAGGATCATGAAATCGTAGGATTCTAGCAATCAAATCGCGACTCGGACTACCTTGATATGAACAAATGTAGTACTCCTGTAAGTCCAAAAATTCTAAATTTTTTGGAAAACGTGGGTAATTTATATATAAATAATGTGTAAAAAATTCATAATTTTATCAAGTTTCAGTGAATTTAAATAATTTTAGTACTAGGAACAAAATTTTATCTTTTTTCACAATATCAAGTCAACTATCAACCAAATCATCTCAAAGGCATTACTTGGCACAAACACTAATTAAAACTTAAAAACTAAATTATAATAGTAGAGTAATTGTGTGGACACTCAAAAACAGAAAATAAAACAGGAAAAATAAGATAACTATTGGGTTGCCTCCCAACAAGCGCTATTGATTTACGCCCCTACCTAGGCGTAATGCATAGTTTCAAGTACTATCATCTTTCATGTCCAATTCCTCAATTACACAACCATGATTCCTAGGAGGTTTAGCATACATATTTTTAATAATCACACTCCTAGGAACAAAGTCAAGAAATTTGTTTTCAATAATGGGCTCCTTTATCAAATCAACGAAGTTGGGGTGCACAGTAATCATCTTAAGATCCACTCCATTGCTAGGTGGTGCACCTCTATTTTTAGGAACATAAATAAACTTAGGATTCTTACTAGGAGGAGTTCTCTCAATAGTTTTAACAGACGAAAAATGGGAACACAAATTATTAATAATTTCTTCCAACTTACCAGTTCTAGAGGGACTTTGTTCTATTCTCTCGTTAATTATTGGTTCCTTACATATTCAATGTAGTTTCGACCTTTGATCCAAATTGAGTTACTTGATTATGGATCTTTCAATCTAGATTTTCAATATGTTCTATGGTAGCTATTTTACTTTCAATAGCTTCCAATCTTTGCATAACAAGTTCCAAAGTTAATGTTGTTTCATTAATAGTAATAGGTGGTGATCCCACTAAAATTCACATAAAATTGAAAGCATCTGTAGTGTGACTACTCAAGAAACCCTCTCCAGTAATAGTGCCAAGCTCAAATCAATGCCAAGTAGTAAGACCCACATAAAAACTGCAAAGAAGAATTGATGCAGAGCATCCTATGGACATCACCATGTCAAGAGTCCGTTCGGCGAGTGACACGTGCGACATCTACTTCACATACACAAAGGTGAATCATATCCTTTACACGTGCTCACTTGACCCCTTAGAGGATGGTATACTACTTGACACTCCACTCGTGTCCATGCATATGTATTGCCGGAACACTACGAACGACGAGGAGGAGTGCAAGCGCCAAGCAACAACTACACCATCCACGAGGGAAGCCTGGAAGCGACGACGGAAGAGGACGGAGCTGCTGAAGCTACAGCGGCCGGACATCTGGGCCAGAGGCCGGACATCCGGTGCCTGGGTAGCCGCGCACGAGCTACCCCAACAGATGGCCAACTACATCAGCTGCCGGACATCCGGCCCGTGTGCCCGGACATCCGGCGCCCCGCTAACTCCCGGACATCCGGCCTCTCCCCTGGAAATCTGGCATCGACGATAGAACGCACCAGAAGTTTGGCCACTTCAGCGCGGACATTCGGCGCCTCCTGAAGCCCCGGACATCCGGCCCCTAGCCCGGATATCCGGCACCTGCGCGTGCACAGCCGAGCCAGAGGCCCATGTATCGCCTCTTCGCCTACCCCTTCGTGGCCTTAGACTATATATACTCCTCCATCTCCTCCTAGTTGGTTTTTGCAAAGGATTAGCTCATTTGAGATAGATCTTTGATCTACTCCACGAGAGAGACTGCGGCCCCTCTATGGAGATGATCCCCCTTGGATTCAAGACCCCCTCTTGGGTGGCCCCCTTGAAGACCTCCTCACGGAGATGAACCTTACCTTGTATCTTTCCCTTTGTTGTTCATGTACCTTGTGGATCTTGTGTGTTTGATTGTCTAGTGGATGTGTGATTGGACTTGTTCTTGAGTGTTTCCCCTTGTGATTTCTCTCTGTTCTTCCCCGTATTCTTCGTGTTCTTAGTTGAGATCCGCTCCTTTCGTGGAAGATCGACCAAATACGGTTCCACCCTACATCATCTTGGTATCATGAGCCACGTTGATCACGATTTTGGAGCCTCCTCTCTTTGTTCTTTAGCCTAATTTTGTAGATTTCATCCTAAATGCGAAAGTTCCCCACCAAAAATAGCCCCAATTTTTTTGGTGATTTGTTGGTGTGATGATATTTTGTTGATTTTGATCAATGGATTTGCTTGGTTCGAAGGGATCTAGCATCTCCCCATGTTTCCCCACCTTCCATCCATGAAATCCATCAAATTTTGTCCCTGAAATCATCACTTTCCACCCCCAATTCGAAAATTTCCGCCCCAAAAGAGATCTGGAATCGTCGGGCCGGACATCCGGGCCTCAGGCCGGACATACAGGCCCCAAGCCGGACATCCGGCTCCTGGAGCACAAAATCCACACGGTTCTGGACATCAGCCTCCGGATATCCGGCCCCCGACCCCGAATGTCCAACCCCTGGGATTTCAGCCTTGGGCGTTTCACCGTTTTGCCCATAGCTTTCACATCCGAAGTCCGATTTTCGTGTTCTTTAGCTCGTTGAGTAGCTATTGACATCCTCTATTCATCTAGATAGATACCGTCACCATTTTACTCCATAAATTTTTGAAACTTTGGCATCTTTTCCTAGGGCTTCCACCATATCATCCGCATAACCACCACCAACTTCCGCAACCTAACCCATATTGATCCCCATAGCATTAGTGGTTGTTTGACCTGTAATTTGTGTCTCCTAACGTGTTTCGGCTACTTAGGGATGATTTCTCCTTCATCAACCACCACCATAAGTTTGACTTCTAATTTGTGTCTCCTAACGTGTTTCGGCTACTTAGGGACGATTGCTCCTTCATCAACCACCACCATAACTTCCGCATAGGCTTTCCCACCATACACTTCCGCCAACCCAACTTAACCCAATTTTGATTAAGCTTGTTTGAGTTGTGGTTTTTGTATCCTAAGGTGTTTCGGCTACTTAGGGACCGTGCTTCCAACTCCAACACTGTGTATAGTCCACCACCTTACCTTCCACTTCCGCATTGCGTCTCAAAACCCATCATTGCATTTCCGCAATCCCATTGAGCTTCCGCAACCACCACCGCATTCCCGCTCCCACCATTTCACATTTGACATTTGAGATTTTGAGTTCGCTGTTTTTCTGTTTCCTAAGGTGTTTCGGCTACTTAGGGATGAGTCTCCATCATCTTGGTATCTACACTAAGAACACCGCCACTCATCATTGCCACGGACGGTAACCTCCATATCATCTTGGTATTGATGTATCCCTCCATTGTATATTCCCCTTGCAATTGCATTGTTAACCCCTAGCCCATTTTGCGTCACTTGCCTATCGAGACTAGCCATTTGAGTATTGCCGGCAACGCTACTTGTGCACATTAGTGATCTACACCATCCATTGCATACATACCATATCATATTGGCATCATAGCATCCCTTGTCTCACAAGATTGTTCCTATATATACCCAATTAATATCTTGGTTTGTGCATTTCGCATTGTGGCCATATACAAAAAAAAGAATAAGCTTTTAAGCAAAAGAGAAAGAGCAAAGAAGCTTGTAAGCAAGTGCCATAACATCATACCACATTGCATATAAGATTGTCATATCCGATCATATTGGATCATCTTCAGATAAACACCGGGAACATCATATACATAGCATACTTGGGATAGAAGTCGTTGCATTTTTGTCTCCTATAGGTTGCGCACAAGTGTCGTATCCGCCTTTCGAGCAATCGTGCTAGCGTCTCTCTATAGTTGTGCAACAAGAGCATTTTCCGTGGGTTCCACATTTTGAGCTCATTCATTGGTTGCACAACCCCATTTATCTATTCGTGTGTGTGTGTTTCCGTGTGCCATATATTGCTATTGCTCTACTTGTTGCACTTGTTGCACTTGCGAATTTGTGAATATCTTTCAACATTATTGACTCTTGCTAACATTTTTCAACAATTTTTTGTGCCACTATCCTCACCATGATACTCCATAAGATTTACTTGATAGGTGTGAGTGAACAAGTCCGGTACAAATTCCATTATTCTTTCATTTCACATTGAGTGAAACGGGATACATCCTCTACTTTGGGAAAAGGTAACTTGGTATTGTTTATCTCATTTCCTACTCACCTCTACTCGAGTCTTGTGATGGATAGGCAAGGCATTTCACCTTCGGTCTACAAAAACAACGACGAGTTCGATGCCACGAAAAACTTCACCGAAGCCAACATGCATGCTCAAATGGAGGGGATCAAATCCCTCATCAAGTCTTACAAGCGATCTTCCTCATCTTCGAGAAGACGCTCAAGAGCACATGCTTCCGAGCTACCATCTCCGGCAAGATCACATCGGCACCTACACCATCACCAACAAGAACGTGAAGGTCAAGAGCTCAACACCAACAACCGCTCAATGACTTCACCATCTCCCATGACATCTTCGCCAAGGGACTTCAAGGCATCTTCGCCTACGGACATACGACATCTTAACCAACAAGCACCCCCATACTACGCTCAAGAGAAGCGCCCCAAGCTCAAGTCCGCGACTTCCACGAGCTACTACGACCTCGACATTGACCATGAGATTCCTTTCTATGGATCTCTAGAACCCTAGGAGTATCTCGAGTGGGAACGTTTGATGGACGACTACCTCAAGCTACATCAAGTTCCTCCCGAAGATCGAGTGAAGTGCGCCACAAGAAACTTCCACAGCTACACGTACACATGGTGGCTTCACACACCTTCGAAGACCTACGACATGAGTTGGCCCAAGACAAAGAGAGCTTTGAGGCAAGAGTTCGTTCCTCCAACCTACACGGAACAACTTCTACACCAATTGGAGAACACCACCCAAGGATCCAAGTCCATCGACGAGTACTTCAAGGAGATGAAGATTGCCTTGTGACGAGCCGGCGTGGACGACCCCATTTCAATGAAGTTCCACTTCATGATGGGATTGCACAACGACATCTCCAAGACGATCTTCCTCAAGAACTACAAGTCCCTTGACAACAACTACATTGGTGCTCTCATGGTGGAACAAGAACTCATGAAGGCCAAGGCTTCTCGACCCCAAGCACACTTATCGAAGACCAAGCTCAAAGACGGCGAGCATGAGGCTAGTACCACCATGATGTCCAAGCCCGATGAGCTCCAAGACGATGCTCCCAAGTTCGAGTTCACCGCCATACCTCTTTGTGGCATTGATGGTGCTGAGTGTACTATGACTCTTTTTCTAGACGGTGCGGCGACGACTTCAACTATGGAGACCATCAAGGACCAAGCTTTGGAGGCGAGCGACAAGGTGACGAGCATGGAGGATGCTTCCATCTTAGGGGGTGAGAGTGATGATGTGCCATCTTCGGCTTTCATCCATGGCGACGGCGATGAGAAGGTTGAGCATGGGATTTTCCCTTCGACCACGACGACATATGATGACTTGAGTGACTTTTGCCACCATATTGAGAGTGAGAGTGACTTCACGACTAGCCCCATATATGATGTGTTGCCACAATTCCCTTGTGAGGAGAGGCACAACCCCCACTACTTGAGTGAGATGAGTGACTCCACCATACGTGAGACTGAGTGCACCTAACTTGAGGGAGTGAGTGAACCACCACATAGAGAGAGTGAGGCCACTATGATTTCTAACAACTTAACCTCTACCTCTATTGTGTCTTCTCATTTGGTACTAGGTCCCATATACGATGACGCGCCGATTCACGATGAATTCGTCCTATCTTTGGACAAGACGATGGCCATGGTGGAATATGATGCACCCCCCACATGGTTCCGTCAAGATGAAGATGACCACCATTTGGTCTTTCCCACCTCACCTACACCCCTTGAGTGGAATCACAAAGGTAACATAGGTTACGGTGATTCTCTAGTCCCACTAGTGGACATTCTTGACATGGATTGCTTGCATGATGTTGATCAACCTATTTCCATGCTTCATGCTAGTGTGACTTCCCCATGCGATGATTTACCCATTTACGATGAGTATGATGATTGACATGTCGAGTCTATTAGTTGTGATGCCATTCTACATAGGATTTCTTGTGACAATTCTTTAGGTCACATCATGTTTGACAACCCGCTTGACTTGTCATATACTATGCATGAGATCAACATTATGTTATATTTGCAATCTCTTCATAGTAACTATGCATATGCCATTAAAATAAACCCAATTTGCACTTATGGCATAGATGACAAGCCCATGGTTATTGGCCTTTGTTTCTCTTGTGATGATATTGATATGCTCCCTTTGCATCATTCATCTCATATGCCATGCCATGACCACCTAGCTTCGGATATGCATTGTTTTGGATGCTGTCCATTTTCTACAAATGATGTTTCCAATATTGCTCATGAGGAGACCCCCATAGTTTCCTCATACATTTTAGGAGATTTTGATTCATCCCATCCATTACATGATCCCAATAATTATGTGCACAATATTCTCCCCATGAATCATAATGATATTGATGTGCCATATACTTGCATTCTCAATTTGTGTCCCCATCATGTTATACAAAATAACTAATCTTTCATGATGGATGACATGTTCCTATACCATGCATCAAATTTCTTTGAGCGATGCTTATCTTGTGCTAACTCTCACGTGCACATACACATCATGATGGATGATGTGTACATTTACCACACACACAATTTCTTTCGCTTGTGTATTTGTTGTGTAGGTACCCATGAATACTTGTCAACCTCACAATCCCATGAGTTGACAAAACGAGCTCTAGAGAGCAATGATGACTTGGGATACCATGGATTGCCTTTCCCACCGCTCTCTTCGCACAAAGACTTCGCGCATTTCTTCTACATGGCCCTCACTTGGCTATTGGTTATTGTCCATTATACATCCTTTGCCCATCTTGCCATGTTCACTTTGCATGATATGCTCATTACTATGCATTTGCCATGCATTCGTGACCCATGCTTTGCATTACACATGATTATTGATTCTCATACTTGTATGTGTATTTGCAACCTTGGTGGAGATATTGCTTGTTATTGTTGTGTTTGCTTTGTGCCCCATGCCTATGATGATACTATGATCTTGTTTTGTGTTTGTGCTTGCGAGATGTCATGTGCATTGCCTATGCCTATTATTTTCTCACATGACATGATTGCCATGATTTCCTCTAGTATGTTGCATCTTTGCACTACTAGCTTGCACGACTTGATCGATATGCTTGCTTATGTTGCATCACCATTGATTCATACTTCCTTATTTCATGCGGTTGATGACAACCATCTACATGCTTTGCACATGACAATTATTGCTTCTTGTCATATATCTCCATATTTTGCCTCTCATGCTAGATGATTTGCCATGTATTGAGTGCAATTATGCCTTTAGTCTTGATAATGAGTTTGCCCCCATAGCATTCTCGCATATATTTGGAGATTTTGACATATTTCTTATGAAGCATGCTTGCCTTACCTCTTTGCACCATATTACTAGTGCCATGAATATAGCCATTATTGCATCATATTATTCATGCACTTGTGCTTCTAATGGTTATGTGCAAGAGAAGAGAACCATCATGATGGATGATGTGTTTATCTACCATGCACATACATTCTTTGCTTTCTTTTGTGCATGTGTAGGATACTTGGACTTTGTGTCGACTTCCGCTTCACGTGAGTTAACCATTCGAGCTCTTGAGAGCGAGCCTCATACATTCGACCACGACTCGCTTCTACACCACCTTTCCTACCACTTCGGCACTTTGAAGAATGCACAAGGACACACCTTCAAGGTTACATCTTTCTTGAGCATGGATAGTGCGGATCATACTACTTGTGTTGCTTGCACCATGAGACTTATTGTTCATCTTGGACCACTTGATTGCACACATGTTAGAGATCTTGCTTCGACTTGTCATTTTCACCGTTCCATGCATCATGATATATATGCCTTGTGTGTTGCATCCAATTCTTGGATTACTTGCTCCTCTCATATGTTTTCTTGCAATAATGTCATCACTTCACATATGCCATGTCCCATTGATTGTTACATGCTTGCCTTGATTGCCTCACACATGATGAACAATAGCTCTTTCCATCGTGTTGAGTGCCACACTATATTCACTACACCCTATGCATGTTATGCTTGGAGTGTCTTGCACTTAACCCATGTGTTTAGACATCTCATCTTCATAGGTGTTGTGAATGATTCATATGCCTACCATGGACCTTTCATTGAGCAATTCATGAATGCTTGCTATGAACTTGAGGTAGATGTTTATTATCTTGACACACATATTTGCATCTCTACCTCACATTTACATGCTTGTCCCCATGATATCCATGCTTGTCCCCATGATATCCATGCTTGTGCTCGATTGATATGCTTACATGCCATGTCACAATCCTGTCACACCATATGCTTTGCATGATGACGACACTTGTTTGGTGAATCACCTCTTGACTGCTTGGTTTTGCACTAACGCTAACCACATGTGTTTTTCCAAGTGTTTATTGTCCTTACTACTTTTGAAGGAATCACAAGACGGTGCAACATTGGAGAGTGCCCATTTAAAACTTCAGGATGACAAGTACTTGGTGAACGTCCACTACTACACCGCGAAGCCATCTCTTTCCCATGGTGATTTGGTTTCCGATCCGAGGTCGGATCTTTCCCAAGGGAGGGGAGATGATGCGGAGCATCCTATGGTCATCACCATGTCAAGATTCCGTTCGGCGAGTGACACGTGCGACATCTACTTCACATACACAAAGGTGAATCATCTCCTTTACACATGCTCACTTGAGCCCTTTGAGGATGGTATGCTATTTGACACTCCACTCGTGTGCATGTATAGGTATTGTCAGAAAACTACGAACGACGAGGAGGAGTGCAAGCGCCAAGGAACAATTACACCATCCGTGAGGGTAGCCTGGAAGTGACGACGGAAGAAGACGGAGCTGCTGAAGCTACAGCGGCCGGACATCCGACGCCTGCGTAGCCGCACACAAGCTTCCCCAATAGACGGCCAATGGCATCAGCTGCCGGACATCCGGCTTGTGTGCCCGATCATCCAGTGCCCTGCCAACTCCCGGACATCTGGCCTCTCCCCCAGAAATCCGGCATCGACGACAGAACGCACCAAAAGTTTGGCCACTTCAGCCCGGACATCCGGCCCGAGCCCCGGACATCCGGTGCCTCCTGAAGCCCAGGACATCCGCCCCCAGCTCGGACATCCGGAACATGCGCGTGCACAGCCGGGCCAGAGGCCCATGTAACCCCTCTTCACTTACCCCTTCGTGGCCTTAGACTATATATACCTCTCCACCTCCTCCTAGTTAGGGTTAGCAAAGGATTAGGTCATTTGAGATAGAGCTTTGCTCATCCATACGGATCTACTCCACGAGAGAGATCGCGGCCCCTCTACGGAGAAGATCCCCCTTGGATTCAAGACCCACTCTTGGGTGGTCCCCTTCAAGACCTCCTCACGGAGATGAATCTTACCATGTATCTTTCCCTTTGTTGTTCATGTACCTTGTGGATCTTGTGTGTTTGATTGTCTAGTGGATGTGTGATTGGACTTGTTCTTGAGTGTTTCCCCTTGTGATTTCTCTCCGTTCTTCCACTTGTTCTTCGTGTTCTTAGTTGGGATCTTCTACTTTCGTGAAAGATCGGCCGAATAGGGTTCCACCCTACATCAAGAATGCTAGTGGATTGTTTACGAGTGGATCTAATATGAGAATCACAAATCCTATACCAAGCATCTTTTAAACTTTCTCCTCCCCTTTGTTTAAAATTAAGCACTTCATTCTCAGGGGTACAAGCAACAAGTGAAGAACTAGCCATGACGGCAAAGCAAACAAAAATATTTTATGTTCTTGTAAAAAAATAGTAGTGGGTAAAAACAAGAGGCGAAGGAAAATAAAAAGGCAAATAAAATAAGGTCGAGTAGATGATAGTTTGTGTGAAGGTACGTGATAGGTTTTGATGTTGTCTCCCCGGCAACGGCGCCAGAAATTCTTCCTGCTACTTGTGAGCTGCGTTGGGATTTGCTCGAAGAGGAGAGGGTGATGCATTACAGTAGAGATAAGTATTTCCCTCAGTTAAGAATGAAGGTTATCAATCAAATAGGAGAATCACACAAATCCTCGTGAACAACATCTACATGCACAAAAGCAAATACTTGCACCCAAAGCAAATACTCGTCAATCCCCTCGGCGGTTACTTGCAAGGATTAAATCTTGTAGTGGTAGATAGATAGATCACAAAGATAAAATAAAACAGAATAAAAATTGTAGCAAAGTATTTTTATTTTATATATGATAAAAATAGACCTGGTGGCCATAGTTTTCACTAGAAGCTTCTCTCTTGTACACATAGCATACAGTGGGTGAACAAATTACTGTCGGGCAATTGATGGAAATGCGCATAGTTATGACAATATTCAAGGCAATGATCATGTATATAGGTATCACATCTGAGACAAGTAGACCGACTCTTGCCTGCATCTACTATTATTACTCCACCCATCAACCGCTATCTAGCATGCATCTAGGGTATTAAGTATAAAACAGAGTAACGCCTTAATCAACATGACATGATGTAGATAAAGTAAACCCAATCAATATGAATAAACCTCATCATTTTACCCTTAATGTCAACAATACAAAGACATGTCTTCTATCACTGGGATAGAGCACCACAAGATTGAGCCCATCACAAAGCACCGCTCCCACTGAAGATAAATCAATGTAGTTGGCCTAACCAAATGGATAGATCAGAGAGAAATACAAAGCAATAAAAATCATGCATAGTAAAGTTCGGAAATGACTCCATTAATATTCATAAATATTCAGATCATAAACCCACAATTCACCAGATCCTAACAAACACACGGCAAAAGAAAATTACATCACATGGAACTCCAAGAACATCTAGGAGAACATTGTATTGAAAATCAAAGAGAGAGAAGAAGACATCTAGCTACTAGCTATGGACCCGTAGGTCTGTGGTGAACTACTCACGCATCATCGGAAGGCAGCAATGATGATGTAGAAGCCCCCTGTGATCGATTCCCCCTCCGACAGAGTACCAGAAAAGGCCTCCAGATGGGATCACGGAAGAACAGAAGCTTGCGGCGGCGGAAAAAGTGTTTCGGGTGGCTCTCTGGTATATTTTAGGAATTTATAGTGGTGAATTAGGTCAAGAGGTGCCACGAGGGGCCCACAAGCTCAATCCCCCTGGGGCGTGCCTGGTGAGGTTGTCGCTCCCTCGTGAGTCCTGTGGTCTTCTCCCAAACCTTCGTGTGTCCCTTCTGGTCCATAAAAAATCACTGTAAAGTTTCATCGTGTTTGGACTCCGTTTTGCATTGATTTTCTAAGAATCCAAAAAGAAGTAGAAAACAACAACTTGCACTAGGTAGTAGGTTAATTGGTTAGCCCCAAAATTGATATAAAATAGCATATAAAACATTCAAGATTAATACTATAATAGCATGGAATAATAAAAAATTAGAGATATGTTGGAGACATATCACAACCTTTGTCGATACTAAGTTCAATTGTGCGGGATCCTCATGTTCGAGACCTACTTCGCAAGTTTTTATGATCCATTAGGTTCAAGTTAAAGAAGAGAAATTAGGGTTACCTCTGGTGCACCGTCAGACGCGACGGGGCGATCCATCATGGCCGGATCACTTTCGGCGAGTTGATGCCGCCGCGTACAGAATCACCGAGACCATCAAGTTGTCTGAAACCTTTTTCTGATTAGACACGGTTTAAATTCCCGAAGAAATCAACCGGAACTATGACTTCTACTCCCCAACGCAGAAACCAAAAGCGACAACGACAAGCTTTTCCATCACATCAAACATCAAGCTCAATGGTGTACCTTCGACGAGTACATCACCTGAAGTCAAAATCGGCCTTTCCTTTTATCGAACTCTGATTGCTACATGCATGCAAGGAATCTCCCAGGAGGTTAATTCAAGAATTAAAGAAGGAAAAGCTATTACGTGGGTTTAGCACGTGATTACCAAGGAAAAAGAGAGATTGATTAGAGGCAAGCTATCAGTGCGCAAATCCTGCAGGTCTTGGTCAATATGGATCCAGTAAAAAGAGAAGAAGAAGGGCCATGACCCGGACTCCTCGGCCGTTGAGTTTCTGCTACCGAGCCGCCCCGGCCCTGCCATGAGCCTCTGGCCGCCGTTGTTGCCTGCAAACCGCCGGCCGTCATTGTTGCCTGCGAGCCGCTGGCCGTCGTTCGAATCGCAGGTCGCGACCCCGCCGCTCTGAGACACCCTACTCCCCCGCCTTCTGAGCTGTAGGAGACGGCTGCCCGCTGGCTCTTGCTGCTGCTCCACCGCCTGAGAGTCCCCGCCTCCGAGTTGTCATTTTCGTCGCCACGGCCTCAAGCCGGCCACACCTCCACGTTCGCGGCCTCGGTGACCTGCTGTTGTGGTTCCCCTCTGCTCGCAAGCCGCGCTTGCGGCCCACGCGCTTCGTGTCCTTACCTGCGCCTGCGCCTCAAGCCGGCACTGCCTCTCGGTCGTCTTTGCCGTGGCCTTGAACCTAGGCGAGTGCCTCTGAAACCACCCCGGCCTTGCTCTTATTTTCGTCGAGCTGTAACACCCTCTAGCCGCAGACCTCTGTCGTGATGCCCCGGGCCACCGGAGGTCTCACTCCGGCCTACTTCTGCGCCTCTGGTGTCGGGACCCCGATTCTCGGTCACACCGATCTAGCCTGTAACACCTCATTCACTTTGCGGCCTCACACACGGTATTCCCACGGGTGTCGCCTTACCATGGCCCGGGACCGTTTGCGCCTTTTGGCTCACGTATATGATAGTGTCTCTAGCATCCATATGAAAGAGAACCCGGGCCAACATGGCTAGTCGTGAACCCAAAGCGGCACTAACCTATGGGGATAGGCATACATGATTCACATCGAGCATGTCGGTCAGCAGCGTGTGAATCCAGACTGTAGCAATGGGCTAATAGGACTCCAGGGAACCCGGGCTGTAGCAGGCTAGGCAGGACTCCGGAGGTCACCGCATGACATTTCCTCGAAGGGATAGATACAGGAACAAAATGAAACACATGTCGGCCAGTCAAGTGTCCTGAGCAGTAGTGCTGGGATAGCAGGACCCCGGTGAACCGGGCTGTAGCGGACTACTATGGCTCAAAGAAGCACTAGACTACATTTCCCCATAAGAGAGTGATAGAGGCAAAGGTGTCCCGATGTTTCGATGAGATGGTGGCTATCGTTTTCTGTGGGAGTCGACCTTGACGATCCGACTACGAACGTGCGAGACGTCGCGCCTTAGCAATCGCTAAACCAACTTCCGAGGGGTTATTGACCACGCCGGAGCACGATCAACCTGACCACGAGGGCCTGTTTCCTGCGAGCAAACGAAGAACAAGCAAGAAACTGAGATTGCAATCTGGATATTGCGAATATAAGATGAAAGCTTTATTGATCAAGGTGGGGTTCTGTGACGTCTTGGTCTGGTCGTTGGACACAAACGAAGTACGCGAAGTTGCAGCTATGGCGAACTTTTAATCTAAACAAAACCCAAGTCTAAACGACGCCCTAAGGGCTGTATATATGGAGGAAGAGAGGGGAATTTCGTGGCCCTTGAGGGTGGGGTCCGAAACCAACCCTAACTCTTGTTTCCCCACACATACGGACTCTAAAAATAGCCTATACTTAAGTATTTCGAAATTACATGGGCCTGGCCCATTAATAAGGTGACGCAGCACCTGGAATAGCCTATGGACGAATATTATGAAGTGGCATCTTGTATATTTCGTCCAAGGCTTCATGCACTCCTTATGGCGGCTTCAAAGTCCTGAAATCATCACTTGTAACTCCGTTCTTGATCCCCTTGCGCATGCCATCAACTCCATTCGTGTTCTTGCTCCAATGTTCATCCTTCTCCAAGCTAGGCCCTTCATTTGTAAGAAAAACAAATGTATCAATTTAGGCAGCATCATAATCTCATGAACATTAGAATCATTACCAAGAAACGAAAGTACCTGGTAATTTAATTGGCGTGCGCGAGCTCTAGTAATTGGT